>NC_060270.1:1015144-1290203 GCF_021613505.1 Equus quagga | reverse complement strand
CTCCTCTCAGCCCCCTCTGCACTGCTCTCCTCCAGCACAAGGTCTTCCTGCCACTCCTGCTCCCTCCACTTCCTGGACCTGGTCTGGGGGTTATTTGTCTGATTTAAGTTAACAGGGATGCAGAGGGAGCAATTTATCCTGGTTATTTTGAAAGAATTTTTAAACACAGTGAACTTTACCAGTCACAGGGGGGAAAGTATCATTGTGACCATTTTATCAAGAAGAAGGAGAGGAGGGTACCTGGCTGCTATCCCTTGGTCCTCGTGTCTAAGCCCACACAGGGATCGGGTGGCCGGACCATCGATGCAGGCTCAGCTGGTGAGTCAGGCTGTCCATGTGAAAACTTCATCTGTGACTGTTTGTCGTGTGTGTTGTTATCTCACTCACCTACCGGGCGGGGGGTGGGGGAGAGGGGGGGGGGGGGCGGGGCTGGTCTCAAGGCAAATGAGAGGGCTCAGGGACCAGGAACGTGTTGGGGGCAGCAGTTAGGGTCCAGGGAAGAGGCACTGCTCGGGGAGGAGGAGGCTGGGCGCCGGGGGGCCTGCCTTCCTCCCACCATCGGTAAGACCACGACCCCAGCCCCTTCCGTCTGAAGCGGGACAGGCCCTGAGAAGGTGGCTCGCTGTGTCACATGTCACACGTCACACAGCAGGTGGCAGTGGGTCTGCACTACCCTTCCAGCGGCTCGGGCTCAGGGTCTGTCAGTTAGCGGATCCTGATCCACTGAAACAAACCCGAATTCTGGACTGTGGGGGGCTCAGGGAGAGGGTCCATCTCCACAACTGAGAACCGCCAGCCTGAAACGCCCCCGGGTTTCGGTTCGTTTCGGCGGAGAGGTGGAGCCGCTGTCCTGCACTTCTCTGTGGACATCCCCATCTTGTGTCCATCTTGTGTCGCTCAACCCTTCGCTCACAGCCTCCCTCTAAAGCGGCCTTTTTAGTATCTGAAACAAACCCAATGCCTTCCTACAACGCCTCCTTTCCACACATTTTCTACGCCTGTGTTTTCTCTCTGCCTATTTACCTGACAAGCAAGACCCCAGGTGCCCCGGAACCATCTGGGCATCAATCCCCCTTGATACCCTCACTTTATGAGTAGTGGCATTATTAAACGTATGATATCTTAGTGTAATGGAATCTTTAAAATACGAAGCTTTTAATTTTTATTCTTTTACATGTATTTTAATATATGTCCAGACTTGAAATCATTTGTATTTCCACCACCCTATCAATAATAAGTACTCCATTTTTAAAAAATCTAAATGCCTTGGACTTGGTAAAGCTTCAATGAATATTTTTTCAATTTAAGTATTAATTCCTGTCGATAATGAAACTTGATTTGGGTTCTCTAAAATAAGATGTGCATATTTGGAGAACACTAAGCTCTGAACACCAGTGTTCAGTTCACTCCATTATGTTTCCTTTGTAGCATATTATGTTACAAGAATACATAATTACCTGTCCAGTACGATGGTGAAAAAATATCAAACATGGTCACATGTCAGTAGAGCTGATTCAAAATTTGACTTTGCCATGTGGAAATATACTTAATTTCTATAAGTCTTACTCCAAATATAAATGTTGCTATTCTTCTGATTAAATTGATATGACGTGAAATATACCAAAGATATAGGACAAATATACCAAAGATGTAGGACAAATAAACAGTAAATGATATGTGTTGACATGGTTTTACCCTACTTGCCAATTTACATACAATTTTTTACTAACTATAAACTACCGAAAGAGACTGATAACGTCTCTTCACTCTTGGGTCCTGTACAACCAACACAGCATGGCCATATAGTGAGTTAATTGGCACTATTTGGAAAAGTTAGAGTAAAACTAACATAAACAAGGGTAATGCTAGGAATTAATGAATTATTACCCACACAACAAATGAAGAACAGGTCTAAGGAGCCAAGACTTTCTTTTCCATCTTTGGTACGTGATTGTTTGCTGCTTGATTAAAAAAAACTCCAGTTTCACAATCCTTATTCCCCAAATATTAATAAGCATTTTGATTAAACTATATAACAGTGGAACTGAAATATAAGTTTTAGGATGAAGATATGAGCAGGTTGTTTGGTAACGTAAATGGAGGATGTGATATAAAAATGAGCTTCATTTCATAATATGTTTTTATTCTGTATGAGATTAGATGGTTCAATGCCTTTATAAAATCATTATTATGGTAGAGATGTGGTAGTTGTTTTTGGAGCAACTTTGGCCGGAGATGGAGCACTGAGGTAGAGACCCCAGCAGGGAGGGTATAGACATTGATTCAGAGTTATCTAGGAGATAAAAGGAAGCTGGACAGTTATCCTGTCTCTTAACCTCCAAGGCATGGCCAAATAAATTAACTTCTCAATTACAAGATCTTCATAATAATTACAATGGGAGAATAATGCTGGCAACTGAGCTCCTTTTCTTGCTCTCAAAGGAGGGTTCCCTTGCGGCCTAGGCGTGTTCATCTGTAGAGATGTGGAGAACGACAGATGAGAGGTGTGATTTATCTTTGTTTATGCCTCGTTTGCTGCTGGGCTTCAGATTTCAGTTAATCTTTCAAGGAAGAAATCAAGTGTGGCAAAATGACCACCCTAATATGGTGTCTGCACTAATTATGTTGGTTTTGTTGCTATTGGTAAACTTCAATAATTAAAGATAAATGAGGAGCACTACCTCTTCTCCCACGATATCACTACCAGGTAATGCATTAAAAGGAAAGCAAATATAAGACCTTTTTTTAAATGAATTTAATCATTTATTAAAAAGCAGTTGAGACGCGTGCACACGCGCACGCAAACACACACGCACGTATTCACCAGCCCTTCGGTCTCATCTAGAAGCTCCTTGTGGTCACATATTCTGTCCTTGTAGACACTGCCAAGCATCTAGCAAGAAACAGAAGGTTTTGTTTAAGCAAAAGAATGATGTTTTAGTGGTAAAATTTAGTGAAACTTTATTAGAAGCAGATCACAGTCTCTTGAGTATGGGATGCCCCCGGAGGGAAGGCCCATTTTAGACCAAGGTAGTTCCCAGGGCGGGACTCAGCCATGTGCTCTCAGCAGCTGGGGCACAGGGGCCTCTGTCCTGAAGGGAAATTGAGGTGAAACACAACAATATTCACTCCCAGCCTACGCGCTGTACCCTTGAACCCACTTCTACAGAACAACAAGTTCAGTGCAGCTGGGAAGGCAGCTCCAGGCATTTTGCCTAGTCTCTGCAAACCTGCAGTTCTCACCACCATAGCTGATTTCAAGATGCTCCTTATCTCCCTCCTCCAGTATCGCATTGAAATCCCCAATGCTAATCTCTCACCTCTGCTGAGTTGAGCGCTCACCTGGTGGAGCAGCCAGGCTCTCATCCCTCTGGTGTCTGACCACCAACCCTCCTCACACAGTGGCTGCTCACCAGGTGATTTGAAATGAAAGTTGGTCACAGGAGTACCAGGAGGTGGCCCAGAAGCTCGCCCAGATGAATGACGTGCTGGCAAATGCTTAACAACTAGCTCTCTGGAAAGGAAGAAAATAATAGCCCTGCTTTAAAGCTTTGGCTGATTTCTGAAGTACTCCAACCGTGACTGGCTTAAAGCTACCAGTATTGCATGACTGAACAAGGAGTTGGGAAGAGAGGGGCACAGCACGCTCTGATGAGCAGGCTGGGGAGCCTAAACGGGCACACCACCGCCTCGATGCCAGGCACATTCCCAGCTGCCCCACTGTGTACCAGCTGCTGTACTTGCTCCTGATCATCAGAGTCAAAAATCTGCCAGTCTGATGTCTTCTCTCCCTGCCTGCTGGTCCCTTGGCGCAGAGTCCAGATAATTGGGTGGCAGCCATAGAGTAGTTTAATTCTAGCTCTGTCCACTGATGGAAGAGATCCCCTAGGGAAAACTTTAAATCTTCTCAGCCCAGACAGCAAAGATAGGAAACAAGAATCCCCCAATGCATCATAGGGAACGGTGGTAAGCAGAACCTCTCCCACCTGAATCCCTCACTCACAGACCTTGTGTTCTACCTGCACTACCATACAGTTGCCATTGAGGTAGCAGCTGATCCTCTCAAGGAATCATCTCCAAGCAGGCGCCACGGCAATGTCTTCAAAAGGCTCTTCTGTTGCTCTCTGAGAATGGCAGCTTCTCAGAGATCAGCATGTGATAGTCGTGTGTTCAATACTATACCTCCCTTGAAAGAATAGTTTCCTTGCTCTATAGTTATGTTATGCAAGATGCCTTGTCAGTAGATCAAATACTCAGTAAGCTCTCAAATTGTGGTACTGTCAGAACTGTGGGAAGGAAAGTCAAATCCATATCTAGATATGTGTTAATTTTAGTCGAAATGAATCAATGCCCCTTCCAGTGTGGAAAGGATCCAGTATAATTAACTCATCAGCAAATGGCATCTTGATCTGAGAAACTGAATTGGGAGTTTACCAATTCTGTTGCTGGCAAGTTTGACATTAGACAGCAGTATTAGTTAGATCAAACTGGTGACTAGGCTGTTAGGACCATGCATATCCTCCACTTCTGCCCCCAGAGCTACTGTATTCATGAACCGATGTAACCAGCCTGGAGTGGTCAATGACATGGTTGATGTCGACTAGCTGAGTCATTCTGTTTACTTGATTTTTATCTGGCTCTTATGTGGTAGATGTTCTCTGGTGGGTGATAACATATGATAAAAAGATTGTCACATTTTGTTTAAAGAAACTCAAGTGCAAACATATTCCTATGTTGAAAAAACTAACAGTCTAGCTCTTTTTAAGACTTCATAGTTCAGAGTTACTAATGATACGGGCTCAACCCAAGGTTGGCATAAGGGAAGCCATATTGTAGAAAAGTGACCATATTGTAACTTTGAACACCTCGGACTAACTAACCCAGCTGGATATGCACCCTCCAGGAGATCCACCTGCTCTGTAGATGTTATGATCCCTGCTTGTGCACGTACCTTCCAGCTGCGATAAGACATTAACTTTGTTCTTTTGAGTTCCCTAGGAATGTGATGACTCCCAGGCAGAGATTCTATGCTGATATCCATGATAACTGAAAAATCTGATGTGGTGACTCCCAGTCTGCAACACCAGAGGGTCAACATTCCTAAGCCCCTTCCCTATAACCTACTGGCCTATATAACTGCTTCAAGATTCTGTGCCCCCTTACGATGGTTCTTTAAGACGCTAGTCCACCATCTTCCAATTTGCCAGCTTATCAATTAATAAATGCCCTTTCTCTGCCACCGTCTTGCCTCTTGAAGATTGGCTTTCGTCCTACAGTGAGCAAATCCTGCCCTTTGCATGGTAACACTAACAATTGGGTGTGTTCCTCCATAGTAGTCATACAAAATGAATCTATGTTACAAATTAAGGATATTTCTGCCAGAAAATATTAAAATTATTTTTATAATTTTGCTCCAGAAATTATTTAACTACGAGTAAGATTATAGGCAGAGTTGGTTAACTTTTTGGCCACCATCTGGAGACTCAGAAATTGTTTCAAAGCAGGAAGGATAAAATTAAAATTGGTTTTCGAATACACCAATATGATTAAAAAATTAAACAAGTAACGCTTTTTACATCATGTTAATTTTTGTAGACCGTTTACGCTTTAAAGTATTTTTCTTATTAAGCTACCTTTTCTTATATTCTGGAGAACGTAATTTATTTTTCAAGTCCCAAAGTTTTTCATTTCTTTGCTTCTTTGTTTCTCTAGAAGGGCATGAGTAGCTCGGAGTCCCTGTGCCTTGTGTGACTCGCGGGTAAATCGTCTTGTTTGCAGTGATCATGACCTTCTCTTCAATTTATTCTTTTCTTCTCACTAGTTATCCACACTTTATTTTATTCATAACAAAAGTTTCCGTATCATTTAACTTTTCAGGCTTTTTATTTTCTGTATACCATTAAAGATATTGTAATGCAAGCTTGTTGAATTGGCAAATTTACAAAACCTAAATTTCTTCTTTATAACAATTTCCTTATAAATTCCAAAATATGATCTCTAAAATATGTACTTGGAGAATACTTCATTGCAGTGTATTACTGTTTTCTGAAATCGGTCACCCTTATTTACTAATCTGGAGATTACTCTATTTGTGAGAATAAATGTACTCAAAAGTAGGAAGATTTCCTGCAAAAATAGAGTGGGTCTGCTCCCAATTTTTTCTTTCTTTGACTTATCATTTGTTGGTGTCTCTGTGATGCAGGTTCGTTGGTGGGATTCATCCGGATGACCTACAGCGCATATATTGTAAAACTCTCCACAAAACTGTCTCAAAAACTATAAGCCACATATTACTCATGTTCTGAAAATGCAAAGATGAATAGGACTGTTATATAGGAGGGGTTTACTTTGGGGATCAATAGCAATGACAGAAGTATAAGATGAACAACACGAGTGCACTTCAAATAGAGGTTTGTAGAGTTAATTCAGCAACAGCAAAATATAGAAATTAAATCATTGGGAATTATTACTGTATTATGTCCTGGCCATGGCCATATGCAATCATATATATATATGATTTATATCATATACGTGTACACACAGTATGTATACATATACATATATACACACAGATATAAGTATATATATATATTCCCCTCCTCCCCTGTAGGGTTTTTTATGGTGTTTATAATGACTAGAATAAGGAGACACGCTCTTTTGAAGACTAAACTTATTTGGCTATGATTAGACTCTTCATTCTTTTATGACAAAGAGAAGGTTTTTGTTTTCCAACTGTTTGGATCCTAAAAGGTAAAAAGGTGAAAAATATGGTAAACTGGTAATGGAAACAGTTAGTGTTTTAACCTAACAAGATTCACTCCATGGGTGACTAAGAAAGGCTTGTCCTTAACTACCATACCATGTCAATGCCGTGGAAAACTGCTAGCATTAGAAAGTTGCACTGAAAACAGAAGATTGTATTGGGTATAGCCAGCTCGAAACTGGAACTTTCCATGTACATTGCTGTGGAATTTTGCAGTTATAAAGTAACATTTACTACATGCAACATACTACAGATTATTTAAAAGCTTCTCTCATAGAAATATGACCTTTGTGTAATTCATGTTGTATCCATCAGACTATTTAAAATTCTAGGTAATTACTTTAAATAATATATTTCAACTAATGTTGACAAATTATTTTTATCAGAACAACATTGCTTTGCTATTTATTCATTTATTTCTTCCACATTCAAAATAGTTTTTAAAAATACTTATTAGGTGCCTTTCATATACATATGCAAAACAGTGGATTGTATTCTTGGAGGGCTACGTAAGTGGATAAACTCAGTCCCATCTCCTGTAATGCTTATGATAGAGTGGCAATTAAACAGTAGACTCCGAACTGATAGTAACACAGGTCCGAGTGTGGTGTATGTCATGCGTGAAAAACTGTAAGTAGTTGGAAAGGAAGACTCACTCAGGAATGAGGTAAATAAGAAAGCTGTAAACGAAGAAAAGGGAATTTAATCTTGTCACTAAATAGTGGGATTACTTTTCAACTATGAAGCTGTCCTAGGACAACAGCCCCTGAGCAAATATGTGAAGATGGTAAACTTTACTGTGTTAGAAATAACCAGTTTTTCAATTTGGCTGGATTCTAAGTAATGGGCCAATTAAAAAAAAACCTAAATAATGGTGGAACTCTGACTACAGGTGAGAGGGAGGATAAATTTTACTAGTAAGCTAAGGATTTATCTTTATTAGACTTTAGAAAGTCAGTGAAATATTTGAAGATAAAAGAAATATCCCTTTACAGTCCACAAATATTTATTGAAAAACCATCATATTATTAATTCTATGAAGTTTTTCAGAAGCTGGGGGGTTGGGAAAAGTAGGCAAAATATCTCCTTCCCCGTAAGAAAATCTTGCTATGGAGGGAAGGCTAAGACATCTCACAGACAACTGTAATCCATGACAGATGACAGGAAGTCCACAGAAAAGTGCAAATTCACCAGAGGAAGATTCTGGACGCTTCCTGAAGCACATGTACTTGAGATTCACCTTGAGGGTTTTGGGAGGTGGGGCAGGTGGTACACCCCAAGTTCAGGCAATCATTTGCACAGAGCAGTGGGGGTAAACTTGTAGAATGACCTTGGGGACAGTTCAGGGTTCGAGGTGTGAACAGAGGTGTGGGCAGAGCAGCAGCTGGCAGAAGCCTGCCCATGTCGGGTAGGCCATGCTGTAGGTGTACATAGAGGGGAATTTGGATTTAATTCAGCTTCTGTGACACAGGAAATCACGTATAGTTTGGCACTGACAAAATTTAATCTGTAGTCATAAAAGTTTAGTGATCAAAGAATAAGTTAGTTTGCAGAATTCTCGTTGAAAATGGTGGCCTAAAGCTGAATCAGGAGGATCCCTCTTCCCAAACCAAATGCACTGATGAAAGCAGTCATACCACTGTGCTAGCAGTTGCTGTGAACATTCACCTGAATTTTTACAGAATTTGTATTATTTCATAAAAACAATAAACAAAAAAAGAAGAGAAGACAGCCTGCAGGTATGAAGGCTAATTAGGAAGCTATTATTAATGGCTTGATGGAAAAAATAACAGCCCACTCTACAAAGAAGACAGTCCACAATTTTAAAAAGTAATGTCAATAAAAAAATAAACTTCCATTATGGATAAGCGTATCAAGAAATTTTTAGACACAGTAATAAGGAGAATTACTACTATGGAAAATAAAACCTGTGATTGTGGCCAAGTTCTTCCAGAGTGTGGAAGAAAGGGGAGTAAGCATGGAAACAGAAAGGGACCATGTGATAAATATACAGGGAGCCAACACTGCTCAAGCACCTTTTCCTAAAGAATTAAAAGAGGAGATGACAATAAAACAAAATGTTCGACTGGAACAAAAGGAAAAATCAAAGACTTAAATAAAGAAATTTTCCTGACATAAAGGAGAGGCTGAAATGGGGAGGGACTTAGAAACATCCGGTCTGATTATCTACAAAATATGAACACCTGAGTGGTCATCTAAAAAGACAAGGGGAGAATATTGTTCCCACCAATGGTTTATCATTCAAGTTGTCTTTGTGTGTGCAATCAAGAGAAGGATGTTTCCAAAACACGTGGGGCTTCGGGAAACAGCCTGCACACAGGTAGACAGGTGAGGTCTTTGGGGCTCGGACAGGATCTATCTTATTTATCACGTTATCTGCAGTAATTAGAAAACCAACACAGAAGGGCTCTCCACAAATATTTATTGAATGAATTAAACCTTTTTTAAGGAAAAAATTAATTTGTTTGTGTGTGTTAAAAATATACTTCAGCTGAGATAAATTGAAAGTAAGTTCTGTATTCGTGGATACAGAAATATTATATAAGCATTTCAGGCCTTTTCAGCTTTGCAAAGTCTAACCTATTTAATCCATTACCAGCAAATGAGAGCATCCAGCCACAACCTTCACAATACATCTCAACTGGGAGCCCCACTGTATCTGAGCACCGCTGACAGCAGTAACTGGTATGAGAATTCAGGCTCCACTAGGGCAAGAATCCTGTTTACATTGCTCACCATGATAGTCACAGCATTGGTTACAGATTTGTCCCAGAGCAGATAATCAATCCATACATAGAGTGACTGATCAAACAAATGAATGTTCCATAAAAGAAATGTTAACACTTGCCAGATAATTTAAATTTTGATAACAATGCCAGGAAAATTCCTAAGAAATTGTATCGATTCAGTCATTCATTTGCTAAATGTTTATTGAATTACAACTGCATGTCAGATATGATTTTTGGCACTAGGTGACAGGAATCGATAAAATAGACAAGTCTATTTGGGCTCATGGAGCTTACCTTCCAGGGGTGAGAAGACAAGGCAATAGACGTGTGATGAGTGATTTGTATTATTGACCTGGATTCTACCCCTTGCAAGGGTCCTATGATCTTGGAGTCCCATAAAGGCAGAGTGTAGGTCCCTGCAGTATAGTCTGCTTGGGAAGAGTAACCTGTGCTATTTCTCAGACTGAGCCTCCAGAGGCCTTGCATATTTGACTTGAGTGTTCTTACACATTTGCCACTCTGCTACACCATCACCTTACAACATGCCCAGGCTAGCCCAATGGAGGAAGAACCCCATCATCACCTTAGAACACACCCGGGCTAGCCTGATGGAGGATGAGCCCCACCATCACCTTAGACCAACATTCCCAGGCTAGCGGGATGGATGATGGGTCAAGTGGAGCAAAGCCTGGTCAGCTGAGAGGCACCTGGCCACCAGACACCTGAGCAAGTCTGGCAAAGATCTGCAGAACTGCCTAACCAATTCCCAGCTGACCCAGATCCAAGAGCAATATACCCTTTGGTTGAATGAGGTTTTCTGTTGTTTGTGCTGCTTCAGATGGCAATAGATGAGTGATGCAAAGTCAATATATGATGTTTCGGGTGGTGATGACTGCCAGGGAGGAGAATCCAGCAGAGCCAGGGACTGGGGCTGCTGGGAGGTTGTATCTGGCAGAGAGCTGTTAGGGAAGGCAGAACAGGTGAAGCCGCATGTAAGTGGAAACAGGAAGAAGGTGAGAATTCCAGCCACAAAGGCTTTAACTTGCCCTCAGTTTGTCTAAACACAAGACTGGCTTCTTCCTGCCTCCAGCCCCTGAACTCCCTTTTTTAGAACATTTACTTTAGAAAACTCATAATTGTAAATCCCTTCCCTGCCTCTATGAGATGCAATTCATTTTAAAACCTTCTAGTCAGTTTTACAACCAGGAATGTCTTTCTCAGGGACCCTGGAGCATCTCTTTGAAATGTGATCATCAAGGAAGACAGGGCCCTCCCTCCCAGACTCTGGGGGGGCAGGAGCTTAACTTCACAGGCACCTTGCTCCACGTCATAAAACTGCCTCCTGTCATGAAGATACCAGAGAGTTAGTTTACTTTCCAAGGTTCTACCTGATTCGTATATTTAAATTCTTATTTTGGTATTTTGAAATCAGTGACAAATGTAAGTTAATAGTAATTCTTAAAATGCACTATTAATTTCTTAGTGTCAGGAATGTGATATCAGGAGGTGAATGTTCTTTTCACAGAAGGTTAAGTCTCTGAAATAAGGGCCTTAATATTAGGAAGAGACCCAAATTCAAGTGCAGGCCCCAGAAGTAAGCAGTGTGGTATCAGGGCTGTCAGATTGGTTTCTGACCCAACTTTCTCCTAATGTAACTTTATGATTAAAAAAAAAAATTGTGAAGGGCCAGCCTGGAGGCCTAGTGGTTAAATTCGTGCACTCGCTTTGGCGGTGCGGGGTTTGCTGGTTCAGATCCTGGGCATGTACCTATGCACTGCTTATCAAGCCACACTGTGGCAGGCATCCCACATATAAAGTAGAGGAAGATGGGCATGGATGTTAGCTCAGAGCCAGTCTTCCTCGGCAAAAAGAGGAGGACTGGTGGTGGATATTAGTTCAGGGCTAATCTTCCTCAAAAAAAAAAAGCACAAAAGTGAAGGTATCTATTGAGATACAGAGAGAGTAAAATATAAAGTAATTTGAGCCTTTCATAGGGAGACTATAGCTAAGTTTTGGTCCAGTTAAAAAGACATATAGCCAGCCCTGGGGCTCTAGGGTTAAGATTCTGTGTTCTCACAACCATGTCCCAGGGTTCCTGTCCTGGGCAGGGAACCACAGCCCCCATCTGTCGGTGGTCATACTGTGGTGGCTGGGTGTGGCTGTGATGCTGAAAGCTATGCCAGCAGGATTTCAAACAGCAGCAGGGTCACCCATGGTGGACAGGTTTCAGCAGAGCCTCCCGACTCGGACAGACCAGGAAGAATGACCTGGCCACCCACTGCCAAAAAAATCGTCCATGGAAACCCTGTGAACAGCAGTGGAGCATTGTTGGATAGAGCGCTGGAAGGGGAGAGGATGGAGAAGAAAGACCTGGGGGGCTCCCTCTGCTGCTCACAGGGGCGCTAGGACTCAGATTCCACTTGGCAGCTCTAACAACAGCAAAAGACATATGGGAAAGTGATTTTGGAAGAAAGAGAGAAGCTGATATGATTAGAATATGAGATGCTTGTGGAGAAGAGACTGAGAGGGGTTACACGTGAGACATTACGAGTGTGCAAATATCGAGCTCGTGGGAGGTTGAGAGGGTGAAGCACAGGGACGGTGCGACAGGGAGAGCAGAGTCACAGGAAACTCTCCCACGTGGCCTGTTACAGTTGTTCTGTCAAAACCCCCTACTGTCAACGTAGTGCATGAAGCCAGTCAGCATAGTTACCTTGTCTCCACTGAGGGGGCTCAGGTCAGGCTGCCCCAAAATGCGCAGAGTGGCATATTGATTATTTCGAATTAAAGTTGCTTGAGAAACAAGGGTGCAAGAAGGAAACCTGGCCGTCCTCTCTGCCCCCTGAAGGCAGGGGAGATGTCCCACAGGAGGGACCTCCCCGCAGAGGGGGAGCAAGAATCCTCATCCCCAGAAGGGGATTTAGGGCCCAGCGGCTGTGTAAACAAACTCTGCCTCCTTCCTCCCTATTTAGCACCCCCACCTAAGCTTCTTTGTCTTGTCAGTCCTTCAAAAATGTATTAGTTCTTTGTCTAAAAGGTATAAGAGCTGCCTGCTTTGGTCACTCTCCGAGCCTCATATCTTTGGGGTTCCCACAAGTATGAAATTAGACTTGTTACTCTGTCTTGTGTCAGTCTAATTATTAGACCAGCCGGAAGAGCCAAGATGAGCAGAGAGATTTTCCCTTCCTGACACCACTAACAAACAGCCTATTTGGGAAATACCAATACCCCTCTGCATGGCAGTTCCCTGAATTTCATTTTCTCTAAATTAACTAATTGGTTTTTTCTCATAATACAGGGCATTCATTAAGTCTCATGTATTTTCAATAATGTGTCATCCCCCCCTCCCCCGCCAGCACAAGATTACAGGCGCCTTGTAACGATGTGAACAGCATTAGGACATCTTGTAGAACAATGATCTGACCAGACTCAGTCTAGGCCCTTAGTGCCCATGGACTTAGCCTATCTCCCCGCCTAGAGCAACCCTCCTAGAAGAAACCAGACACACCCAGACCAGTGTGTGCTGTGGGGAGGAGGGCTGCGCAGGAGCCTCTTGGAGCAGTTGCTCCCAGTGCGTTTGCGGGGCCAACACGCCTGTCCCGACTGCTGGGAGGAATGGCTCCTAGAGGCTTCTCCTGGCTGCCGCTCTCAGCCGATGGGGACCACCTCACATGAGAACTAACGCCCTCACCCCTCCCAGCACCGCCTACTGCCAAAGACGCACTGATGCATGGGTTCAAAATCTCACTCCTTCCCTCCAGGTCAGGGGCACCTGTGTGCTACTTATGGGTCCCAGCCTTCTCCTTGTGGGTCGGACCAAGGCTCAGATGCCCTCATCTCTCATCTTTCTGCTTCCATAGCCTGCTCCACTCCATAACTTAAAGGCTTACACAGAAAAGCACTCCCTCAGTCCATCTCTTGGACCAGAATTCCTATCCCAGACCCTGTTCTTGGGAACTTCACCCGAAAAGATAATGTTTCCTGTTGCTTGTGCACACAACACATAGTGCTTCACCTCCCGCCTGCAACGGGAGCCTCTCTGCTCTTACTCCCAGATTCCTCTTTTGCTGTTGGGGCACAAGATGCTGCAAGACTCAGTTACCATCTATGAGTGAAAGACTTGGAAGTAAGGAAAGTCTTGTGTGGGAACTAATGCCCCCTAGGTCAGACCTTGACTAACAGGAGAAAGCATGCTACAGGTCAGTGTTCCTCCTTCCTGCTCCCTTCCCTTCTCTGCCCGTGGATGGTTGAGAAGTGAAGTCTGCATTTTGCTCCTCTAAATACTTCTCCAAACGCAGTGTGAAATCAAGCAATTAGCTTGTCAAAAAGAGGGCTATCTCAGTAATGTGCTTTCTTGCATTTGTGCTCTCTCTCTCCCTCTCTCCTTTCTCACTCTTCAGCGATGGATACTAGACTAAATCACAATGTATGACAAAATTTGGTTTTGATAAATTTTTGAATATAAAAATCATATTTTGTTCACAACAACCATTGTTCTACAGACAATAAGGAGAGTAGAAGAAGAAAATTCCAGGCAAAGGAAATTTAAAAATTGAAGAGAATTGAAGGAAATCAGGATAGTCAAGAAAGGGACACTCATGGAGAAGAGACACATATCTATCCTATAGAAGAAAAAAGCAAGAGAAATGGTTGCAGTTCCAATGGGTGGAAACCAAATTGCAGGTGAACCAGGTTCAGACGCACGTTAGCATGGCTGAGGACGGCTGGCTCACTGGGACTCTGGGGAGAGATGAGCTCCTGGGTAAGGACTCGCTTTTGTTGAACGAAGAATTAAAGTGCACATCGGCTGTATCCAGAGTGAGAGGGCTGTGCACCTTTCTGAGCACAACATACGCCCATCACCTGACTCACAGAGCGTGCCCAGTCTTGAGAAGACACTTTCTGACACATACTGACCAGGAGCAGGATGTGGCTCTTCTCTGCAGCCTGATGGAGTGCAGGGTCACAGCGAGTTAACGCGTTAACGCGCACTGTCTCTACCTGGGGGTGACAAGTCGGGAAACGGAAAAGGAGAATTGTGAGGCTTGTAACACGGGTACCGGAGACCCAGGGAAGCAGGAGAGGGTGGAATCTCAACACAGTTTAGGGGGAAATGATTGCCACCTTTTGAATGTCAGAGGGAATGACTGGATGATTAATAGCATCTTGAGTTTCTAAGAAGTTATTTAAATATTTTATTCTAGTTGTTTTGCTGTTGTTATTTTCTTGTCTGCAGTGAGCATCTACCCTTCAGAGTGAGCTGTGTGCTAAGAATCCTTGGTCCACATGAGAGGCCTGAGGTGTCCACTAAGAAACAGGAGCCAGCAGCAGAACAGGACAGACAGAGAGACCGGACAGAGCGATGGGATGTGATGTGTGTCTGCCAAATGCAACAGGAGCATTTGTACATATAGTCAGACAACTCCCAAGGGTTTCAGCCAAAGAGAACAACGGTGTCCATCACGAGCGGAACTAGTGAAAAAAGGAGAAGGATGCTGTAGGGGAAAAGCCTCTGCTTTGTCACAGAAATCACACTTCTTTATCTGGTCAATTTGAAATTTTCCCTGTGTAATTTTCTAGCACATTTTGCGTCAAAGGAAGAGGATTGGATCTTGACCTAAACGAAGGAGAAGGACTTAATTGATGCGGTCGTCAGGTTTCCGTCGTGGAGTCAGAAACAGGAATCTCAGCATTCCTGTTGATCACAGATACAAACGTGAGGGAGCGTGGGACGCAGGACAGCTCCTGTGCAGGACTGCCCGTGAGCAGCTGTGGGAGCTGGAAAAGGGGGCTGCCCAGGCTCGTGAGGCAAACAGAAGAAAGGCAGAACCCATGGAGGGTCCTGAACGCAGCTGCAGCTGCTGCCGTCTCTTCCCACCTGGCCCTCAGCTGCAGGTTGAATTTCTCTCTGCGCAATCTGCCTGCTTCCCTCCAGGGCCTCCTAACACATTCTGCGTCCAGGCCAAGCTGCTATTGATTATTTATTGTGAGCTCCCTGGAACTGACACGATCTGATTTTCTCCTCTTAGTGGGCCCTGAGCTGAATTTACTTGTGTTTGTCAATTCCCAAAGTCCACGCAAGAGCTGTCACACAAAGTTGTAAAAGTCCGTTTTAACTATCAAACACAACATGGCTTGAAACTACACACACACACACATGTCATATATTATAAGGGGATGTGACAGACAAGGTGTGAGTTGGAGTTCTGAAGTACAATCAAATAAACATTTCTTTGTCTCTCAGATTTGGAGCAAGTTGAACAGGTGCCATACGGGAGAGGAGCCGAGGGCTCCGTTGCTGTTAACGCTGTTTGGGGACGTGGCTTTCGGTTACAGGCGTGCTCCTCTATGACGTCTGAACTGGAAGGTCTTCCCGTCTTAGTCACTTGCAGAGCTGGACAGTGCGGGTCCTCCTGGGGTTCTTTTTGGCAATTCACTCCAAAGACTGTGTGGTTTCTACAGAGAATGTAATGATCATATGATATAATAATGATAATAATACTAAGACAATAGGAACAAAATAGATTCTCCCAAGTCCCCTTTGGAGCGTAAAGTGAAGAGGGCCTGGCTGTTCCTCCTACCGTGGGAAAGAAAAGGAGACCAGAGGATTTTACCCTGAAGTAGAAATGCCTCCACCCGGAACCCAGAGGAGGAAGGACTGCCTCCCCCCCCCCCAACACGCAGACCCCCCCCACAGAGCCAAGGACACGGGTGGTGCCATCCAGCCGGTCCAGGACGCGAGAAAGGACACTTGTACTGGCAGCTTTTCTGCCGGGCTCCCTGTCCTTGGAGTCTGGGGCAGAATGCAGACAAAGCATTGAGCAGGAGTCGCCTTCTTGTCACCTGAGCGCTGTGTCTGGTGGGATGTTTATGTGACCTGAGGAGACAGCGCAGTGATCCTGCCACACACACGTCTCCAGTCTTCCGTTAGCATTTGCTTCATCCACCCTTTGAAAAGACTAGACTTCCAGTTCGCTGGAGGGGACCGGCCAGCACATCTTGTTGCAGGGTTCTTCGTGGGCGCAGTTTCCATCTCAAGTCACGTGAATTTCCTCAGAACTGAAAGCTTCGTAGTAAAATGAGTTTAATGACAGAAGCCACCTTGATTTTCCTGGATTACTTTCTTAAATCCCAATGGATGTATCTCTCAGACAAATTACTATAGTCTCTTGTTTCTAACAAGACTCCGTGCTGTTAAATATTTTAAAACATTTTAAATGTCAAATTAGTGGAATTTTTTTTGACACAGTTGCATATGACTAGGAGAACGTGAATTATTTTTCATAAGCCTAATGATTCGGGTGTAGAAAAATATAACACTATTTTTGATATTTCAACTTAAGTTGCAGATTGAGTTTCCATTGCACCTGAAGAAAAACATTGTCAGCTCCAGAAACCTTAGGCGCTTTGGTGCTGATCTGAGCATTTAATTACAGTCAGTAGAGACTTTCCCTTCTCTGCTCTGGTTTCCCAGCCTGGCATCAGCCGTCAGGAGCTTTGACCATTAGACTTTCTGAACTACCAGTGGTCTGTGGCCAGCTCTGATGCTAAGCCTGTGAGACATCAGCTGCGTCTCTGGTTTTGGCTACAGAGCACATCATTGGTGTCCCCCCTTGAGCTGAAGGTGCCCTCCGTGGTCCACGTATCATCCTCATTTGGTCCTCAAGGCTCATGAGGGTTTGCTGGCCATGTCGCCGCCCTTCATTTTCTCTCCAAAGGATGTTTGAGAATTTTCCAGTATTCCTCTCGGCCTCGCTGGGGCAGCAGGAGACTTGTGGAACTGCCTCAGCTCTCTGCCTAGACTTTTTCACCAATATTTCACTTTTCTGGTGTCCCATACTGTGAACAGAATTTTTCTGACACTTACTCCCTTCTCGGAAAAGTAGAAGCACAGTTATCTGAGACTACTGCTGACCATTGGGGATTCCCATTCCCCCCCCCCCCCCCAGCAGGGTTTGGGGAGAAGTGGGAAGGGAGAGAGTGGAGAGAGAATAAAGCCCTGGATGAGCACACAACACTCATCAAAAGCCTTACATACCATGTTTAGATCAAACCTCGATTCAGAGATTATTCATGTTCCAAAAACAGACCAACAAGACGATAGGAAAGGAGAGTAGCAGCGAATGTTCAAATAAGCGGAGCAGGGGACGCTGCTTATTTCGCTTATTGAGCAGTGGAAACAAGGTTCCAGGCCCCGGAGCTCCAGGAAGTGAGGCTCAGAGGGGCCAGTGGGATGTGTCCGGAGGGCCATCTACCAACCTGATCTACAGGAAGTGATGGATGCCCTACTGAGGCTTTGGGTGGGAGAAAAGTAGCATTAAGCTGTTCTTAAAAATGGAAGATTTGAATCTCAAATTTATAAAAGCCTTTTAAAACATAAATTGCTAATAAACCCTTTTAGTTGAGTAAATGTGCCTTGCTTGCTTCAATGAAACCTAGTGTACTTTTAATTTATTATATTTACTTTTTAAAATTACCTCATTTACTTTCAGTGGAGGAAGGTTCTGAAATTTGGTTTGCTTTGTCATTTTATAGCTGAAATCACTCTAATGATGAATTGTAAAGTAGGATATAAAGCAGAATCTTAGATCAAAAATAAGTAAAATATTTACATCTAATCTGAAACAGGTTAAGTAGCATTTATTATTTTGCTAGTTAAAAAGGAGTACTACAGCTGAAGGGAACAGACAGCACAGCCAGGAACCCGAAGTTGGGTAAGCCAGTGTGTCCTGTGGCCCAAGGAGCCTTCTCTGGCCTTAGCAGCTCTGACACCATCTCACTCGGCTGAGATGAGCGCCTTTATTCAGATTATCTAGAACAGACGCAGTTCAAATGGACTTCTGGGGGCTAATCTCTTTTCAACATTTCTGTCTTTCTACTTGTGCCTTAATGTAACCTGCCTTTGGTATATGAACAGTTTGCAAACAATCTATACCAAAAAAAAAGTTTCTACCAACAATTTTGTAAAGCAAGAATTCAGAATTGCTAAATACCTAGATCAAACTGTGTGATGCTATTAGAATTTTGATTTTTTCTTTATAATTGTGCATAATAGAAGGAAGAAATAAAAACCATTATAAAATGGGTTGGAGAAAATAGCCCAATGGATCAGTCAATCATTTTGCCCTAATTCTTTACCTTTAAAGGAAAGTGAGTTGCGTTAGCCTGTGCTTACTGACAGAGACTGTGATAATCACAGAGAAATTGGAATAAATGGTAGGAGCCACGTTATAACCCCAGACTAAGGCGTGATCTGGAGTAGCTGTGACCCGAGTCAGCCGTGTGAGCTAGCGGGCACCCTACACAGCGCTGAGAAGCCCTTCAGCAGCAGGTGCTGGACCCGTGTCCGTCCACCAAGATATCGATAGCCTCGATCGACAGAACACCGTGCTCTGCTCAGACTCGAAGTGATAACTCAGATGAAGTATCAGAGTGAATGAAACACTGCTGGATGTTGTTATAATTTTCCAGCTTAAAGACATTTCTTAACGAGAGACAAATCAGAACCTGGGGATGGTCCCTTCAGCTGGCACTGCTCTATGTCTTAGCTGTCCCCTTCTTGCTCTCACTTCTGTCCCCAGTGGATTTTTGGTTGAGTGCAAATGCTGAGTTTGTTTTGGTGTGACATGATTACAGTAAGAGACAGTCTGAGAGTGCTGAGGGGAATCCCAACTGGAAATTATTAGTCTTGGGGTGATGCCCTTGGCTAAATTTTTCTTCCCCCAAAGGAGTAGTGAGCAAGATTCCTGAGACTTTTCCCTCCTAGCCTCTGTGATGTTTGCCTGCCTTTCAGGATACAGCACCTCTGGGCAGCTCCTTGGCTGCTGGATGTCCACACCCATTTATGTTCCTGAGCTTCCAACATAATTAAAGATTATTGAAATTAATAGATTTTCTCTTTTTTTTGGTGAGGAAGATTGGTCCTGAGCTAACATCTGTTGCCAATCTTCCTCTGTTTATGCGGGATGCTGCCACAGCATGGCTTGATGAGTGGTGTGTAGGTCCACGCCCAGGATCTGAGCTGGTGAACCCTGGGCTGCTACAACAGAGCGTCCAATCTTAACCACTACACCACCAGGCCGGCCCCTGAACTTAACAGACTTTCTGTAAAATAACATCAGACATGCTCATTGTAGATATTTTGAATTTGGAAAATATAAGAAAAAAATTAAGTAACCTGGAATCTCAAACCAAATGTGTATGTATTTGTGTTAGTCGGTATCCGTATAACATCCCGGCTTCTTTTTCTCTAACAAAAATGGAAACGTACTATATGTATTGTTTTACAAACTACTTTTTTTATTCAACTGGATATGCAAAAACTTCTTTTCACGTCTACAAGTATATATCCAGGTTATCATTTTAAATGGATTCTTAGCATCCCATTGTATGATTACAGAATTATTTTTTCATATAGTCCTCTGTTTTTGGACATTTTTTTTTCCAATTTGTCCAGCTACTATTCAAGGCTGGAACCATTTTTCTTATAAGGTCTGTATAATTATTGGAGTATTCCCATGAACTATATTCCTAGAAAGACATTGATGGGTCAAAATATATTACCATATTTTTATTACTTCATATCACATTTTTATGGTCCATATCATATATCATTAAATTGTCTAAGTTATACTATTAGCAAATTTTCCTCTGACCTGTTCATCATCATTACTGATTTTTATGAAAGGTAATATATTATTTTATTATAATGAATGAAGAGATCCTTGTATTTTGGTTATTGAGCAGTGGATTTTTCAAGAAGCATAGTTTAACAGCCAAAAATTAGTTTATCACATCGTCCTTTCTGCGTGTACATGGAGAAGTCCACATCCCAGCACGACTGCTGGTCCCCCTGCCTGTTCCTCACTTCAGCTGTCGCTTCCGCATCGTCGCTGAGCCCTGATGACCCAACTTCCTGGATGAACTTCCCTCCACTGGCCCTAGGAGCTCTGCGTCCTTTGACTCCCTGTCTTCCTTCATCTGTTGTGTAATTAAGCCCGTGCTCTGCTTTTGGATGCTAAAGTTCTATTTATTCTAGTATGTTTTTCCTTTCAAGTCTGCTGACTTTGTATCTGTTTTTAGCGCTAATCACTTTGTGATTCTGATATCAAGATTTTATCTCTGTGGAATGGATTGTGAGGTTTCATCTTCTACACTGTCAGGAATTTAATCAACACAATAGTAACCATTTTCTTCATTCTTCACCAGATGATAGGTCTCGTACATCAAACTGCCCTGTCCAAATCCTTTATTTGTTTGATTATTTTTTGATATATGTTTATTTTTTACATTTATTGGTAAGTTTTGTCCATCTGGATTTTTAGTCCAATTTTATATAAAACCATTTAGTTTATATTGATTTTAAACTTACATGAATGTGTACATAATATTAAAAAAATCAGGGGCTGGCCCCGTGGCTGAGTAGTTAAGTTTGCGCGCTCCGCTGCAGGCGGCCCAGTGTTTCGTTGGTTCGAATCCCGGGCGTGGACATGGCACTGCTCATCAAACCACGCTGAGGCAGCGTCCCACATGCCACAACTAGAAGGACCCACAACAAAGAATACACAACTATGCACCGGGGGGCTTTGGGAAGAAAAAGGAAAAAAAATCATATTAGCTACAATGTCACTAAATGCAATGGATAGTGTTCAATAATGTTTGGTCTCCTAGCAGAAATTGATCTCTGTAAGGCACATCCCCCTCTCCGGACACTTCCCTTGACATTATGATGCCCGTTCCTTCATGATTTTCCTGGTTTGTGTGGGAAGGATCATTCTGTGTCTTCCTTGTGGACTTAACCTCCCTTCTCAGTCTTTAACAGGTTGGCATTCTTAGGGTTTAGTACTGGGCCCTTTTTTCTTCTCCCTCTACGTTTCGATGATAGGAGATCTTATCCAGGTCTGCCCTATCCTTGTTGCAACCACCGTCTACACAATGATGAAGGAAGAAGGTGATATTGATGCCAGATTCTCCTTTGCTGCAGACTCCTGTTAGAACTGCTTTCTCAACCCCTTTCTATGAATTTCTCAAGTGTGTCAAAAACTGAAAACATAAAATTGTCCCATTTTTATGCCTCATCTGGGTCTCCAGTGTCCATATCTCAGATAATTACATTACCATCTATCTGTTTGCTCAGTCCTAAAACCTGGGGGTTATCTTTTACATCTCCAGATATTTTATAATTCTGTTATGGCAGGAAAACTATCTAAAAGATTATTGCTAGCTACCTTTCATCTAAGATGTCCATGGAACTAAATTCTGCCTGATTAGCTTTACACTGGTTGGTATTCCTGGGAATGCTTCTGAAAGTGAGCTGACTCAGCACACCTCCACAGTTTGCTGTGTCCTCCATCACTTTCCTCTTTTGGCCTAGAATTGGATTTGGGCATAGTGATTGGGGGACCAACGTATAATTCCATGTGTTGAACTTGAGAATGGAAACTAAACTAAAATGGTGGAATCAAGAGATGAAAGCTTTGATCCCTGATGAAGAATATTGCCGCTCCATCAGTCTGTGCTGCCTACCTACAGATCTGTCTTCACAAGAGTTAGAAATAACTGTCTATCTCCTTTTACCATGATATCCTGGGTGCTTTCTGTACACTTGCAGCAAAACCTAATTCAACAAATATATTTGGTGCCAAAACCTAAAAAGGGATCTTGATTTGGTGATCCATGTAGGGAGGTAGGGATCAAAGATTTTGGTAGTGCAAGCAGAAAAGCTTTGACCTAGTGATTTCATGGTAAAATGCTTGTCACACCATTATCCTCTGCACTTTGGAGAACATCATTCAGTTAGAATTCAGATTGTGTGCTGATATACTTTTGAGAAGTCAGCTAAGTCCCAATATGAGAGCTTAATCAGCCTAGAAAATCCCACGTTGCAGCAAGCATGGGAGGGATTGCAAATTTGCTTAAAAGAGGGAGCTTTCTCCTGAGCGTAGAGATTTGTAGGAATTTTTATGACAGTTTTTTTTATGTACATACAGTAGAATGCACTCTTTATGGAGTACAGTTGAGGTATTTTGATACATGCATAGGGCCAAGTACCATCATCAGATGTCCATCACTAAAATCAAGACACAGAACAGTGTCATTGCCGGAAGAGTTCCCTCCTGCCAGCTCTTTACAGTCAACATTTCCCACCATCCCAAAACCCTGACAACTATTAATCTGTTCTCATTTCTACAATTTTGAATTTTATATAATGTTTTACTAGTGGAATCATACAGTTTGTAGACTTTTGAGGCTTGCTTCTTTCATTTCGTACATGTGTTTGAAATTCATCCTGTCGTGTGCACAGTCGACTCCTTTTCATGAGTGGCATTCTGTTGTACAGATACATTGCATTTCCTTTATTTATTCACTGGATGAAGGACATTTGGATTGTTTCCATTTGTTGAAATTATGAATAATGCTTCTGCAAACTTTATGATACAGGTTTCAGTGTGAACATAAGTTTTTACTTCTCAGCATATATAACTAGAAGTGAGATTGCTGAGAATATGATAAGAAAATATTTAATTTCATGAAAAATTGCCAAACTACTTTACAAAGCAGCTATTTCCATTTTGCATCCCCACTAGCAATGTATTAGCTGCACCCTTATCAACACTTAGTGCTGTCGGGTATTCCTTAACACTTCTGATAGGTGTGTGGTGGTGTCTGACTGTCCTCTTAATATGGCTCCCTAAGTTATTTCTTTCCGTGTGCTTGTTTACCACCTGAATATCTTTTTTGGTGAAGGGTTTATCCAAATGTGTTCTCATTTTTTTAATGAAATATTTGCTTTTTATGGCTGAGTTTTGAGATTTCCTCATATATATTACAAATACAATGTTCGTCAGCTATACAATTTGCAAATGTTCTGTGCTTTCAGTGTTATATCTAAGAACTTTCCTCTTAACTCACCATAACAAAGATTTTCTCCTGTGTTTCTATTTAGAGGCTTTGCGTTTTTATGTCTTACGTTTAGATTGATCCATTTTGAGCACATTTTTGTTTCAAGTATGGGATGGGTTAAGGCTTTATAAATATTAATTTTTGCATATGGATGTCCAAAAACTCTTAACTTTATACCTTTGCCAAAAATCTCTTGAAGTATTTGTGTGGTCTATCACTGGGTTCTTTATTATGCTCCATTGGTGGATGTGTTTATCTGCTCACTGATACTACAAGATCTTCATTAAAATTACTTTCTATTAAATAAATCAGTGTGGATCCTCCAAATTTATCCTTCTTTTGTTTTAACTACTCTGGCATCTTTGCTTTTCCATATAAATTTTAGAATCAGCTTGTCAATGTCTACAAAATTTCTGCCAGATTCTTTTTGGAAGCAGGATGAATCTATAGGTCAAATGAGGGCATTGTTTTCGTAATAATTTTGAGATTTTCAACCCATGAACAAAGTGTTTACTTATTTAGGTCTTTGATTTCCTTCATGAATGTTGTATGATTTTCCATGTGAAGAACCTGCAGATATTTTCTTAGATTTATGACTAAGAATTTCACTTTGTTTTTGCGCTGCCATTACAATTGGTACTGTTTTTAAAATTCAAATTCCAAGATGATTTCTAGCATATGAAAATACAATCTATATTTTCATATTCATATGTTTCCTGCAACTTTCCTAAGGTCACTTATTAAATTTAAGAGCTCTTTCTCTTTGCAATTTTGTTGATTCTTTTTACATAGATGATGTCATCTTTAAATAGAGACAGTGAGACGGTTCTTCTCTATTCTAATCTGTTCTCATTTCTTTTTTCATTATTTCTTTTTTTAAATGACATCATGAGAAAGCAATCAGCCACATCCCAAATGTGGAACATTCTTTTTTTTTTTTTTTACAGGGGAAGATTCGCCCCATGCTAATCTTCCTCCTTTTTTTCCTTTTTTCTCCCCTTGAAAGCCTCAGTACATCGTGGTGTATAGTTGTAATTTCTTCTAGTTCTTCTTTGCGAGCCTCCACCACAGCGTGGCCGCGGACAGGTGAGTGGTGTGGTTCCCTACCTGGGAACCGAACGCAGGCGGTGGAAGTAGAGTGCACCCAGGTTTAACCACTAGACCATCAGGGCTGGCTCTCCTGTTTTCTTTTTCAACTTATTGCCCCAGTGAGGACTTCCAGTGTGATGTTGAATAAGAGTGTTAAGAGAAAATGTCTTTATCTTGTACCAAATATTAGGTGGACTTTATTTAACCTTGTAACTGTATGTCATTTCCTTTCATTTTATCATGAGTAGATGATAAAGTTTGTTCTGCATCTATGAGAAAATTGTTTTTCTTCTTTAGTCTCTTAATGTGGTGAATTAGAATTTTTTTTTTTTGAGGAAGACTGGCCCTGAGCTAACATCCATGCCCATCCTCCTTTCCTTCATATGTGGGACGCCTGCCAGAGCATGGCTTGCCAAGTGGTGCAGAGGTTCTCACTCGGGATCCAAACCAGCAAATGCTGGGCCGCTGAAGCGGAACATGCAAACTTAACCGATAAGCCACCAGGCGGCCCCATGAACTAGATTTTTCAGTGTTGAAACTGCCTTGATTCATCTGCTTTCTGATGGTATATTATTCTTTTTGTATATTTCTGGATTCTAACGTGCTAATATTTTGTAGATCTTTCTGTCTATCTCCACGAGGGATATTGGTCTGGAGTATTCTTTTCTTTTACTGTCTTTGTCTCTTTTTGTTGTCAGTTAATGGCTTTTGTTCCCTGGGGAGAGGATGACTAATCTCACACATCCCCAGCGTTGTGACTCGCCTCCCTCAGGCCTGCACTCCCAGACAAGCTTCTCAGGACTGATGCCTGTTTTTATGAGAACGTGATAAAGCTCATGGATGAGAGCCTACAAACAGCTACACATTCCCCTTCAATTTTGATCCCTGTGCTTCTATATTCTCTTGTTAGCCCACACTTGGCCTGGACCAGTTGTCTTTTCTAGCACGTTCTGGTGGTCTCTCCTTAGATTTCAGGATAACTATTTTTCTTGAAACCTCAGTTTTTGATGGTAACAGAAAAGTTGTGTGTTTTCCGTTTTCCAGCTTTGTTATTGTAAAGGATGGAGCAATGCTCTTTCTATCTTTCTGTATCCCAAGTATAGAAAGGAATCCTGTAATGTGCACCTGTTCGATATTCCCAGCTCTAGCACATGCACCATTGTTGCGGAAGATTCTTAGAACAGAGAAGGTCTAGCGTGGGGAGGAGTCCTGCTCTCCTCTAGCCTGGATCTCAGCCAAGCTAAACAGATATCGCCCACCCGCAACAATACACCCGAAGGGCCCTGCATACTTATTACTACTAGGTGACATCTTTTCAGAAAAATTCTCTTGCTTTCTGCCCTGTTCATAATCACTTCTGATTCTGGAAAGTACATTTAACAGAAGAACCACTTGGGATTTTGGGGAGAAATTTTGGGAGCATAAAGGGAATATACTCGCTTTTCTGATCGGTAAAGATCTTGTATGTCTGAATAACTATGACCCACAGATTGTCTCTACTGATAAACTCAACCATACACCACATGGAAACCAGAAAAGACTTTCCCACCATCTTTTAGGGCCTCAGTTCTACTCTACAAAACCAACATAGCACGTGAGTTTAATCAATCTCATACAATCATATTGAAATTCTTCAGATTACATGTTATTGAAATACAGTTTAATTTTTAGTACTATAGTTTTTACCTTAAAAAATATTCACATATGTGTTTTAGAGGGAAATTGGGAAATAATGTTTTGTGAACTGACAGCCAGATGTTATTTTGAATGAGATAAATTTTAAAAAGAAATCAAACCAAATTATTATCATGATTCAGTTTTTCTAATATCTTTTTATTCTCCAAATGTCAGAAATGAGATAAAATAAAAGTACTTTTATTAGTATTTATCTCAATTGATGAAACATTTTACATTTTTGTTTGAAATTATGAAAACTATTTTGAAACTTCTGAAATTTCTATAAGTATTATTTATGTATATTGAAAAATTTGAAGTCATTTGAAGCTCAGACATACATGAGGTCATCGCACACTTGGTCATTTGAGACTCAAAGGCGGGCTCCCACTGTAAAGAACGGAGGAGGGTTTCCTAACACCGGAAATAAACAGCACCCACCTCAGTTTCTCTTTCAAGATGCAGCCAGGGATTTTCATACTCACTGAAACTGTTGTAACAATATATTTCATTTTAAAGGGTTATTGCCAGGTAGTCTTATAAAAATTATTTCTCAGCACAGAAACTGTTTTTTACCATGAAGGCCAGAAAATTGAATATTATATGTCTGTCTACTTATTTGTGTAGCTTATAAAGTTCCGCAGAGACTTTGATAATTTTTTTCATGACATATTAATAAAATTTCAAAGTAAGCTTTTAGTGAGGACAATGGATTCTAGTAATATACCATAAAGAACAGGGTAATTGAGCAACCAGATTAGTGAATGCTAAAATATTCAAAGTTTTCACCAAAGTCAATCATTCTGTAGTGAATTGCTAATGAAAATTTGACTTCACTGTGGACCCCCATAAAGGATTCCTTCTTGGAACCATAGGATAATATAGAACATTTGAAATAACCCAGTATAATCTTCCATTCGGGGGAAGAGATAAATGCCCACACATTAAGAGCACAGCGGAATGCTGCACAGTTTGTCTTGGTGGGAGAGGAATGCATGAGACCCTGGAAATTCATCTCCCAAGAGGAAACTTTACAGTGATAAGGACTTAGGCTCTGAAATATATACGTTAATATATGTAGCTACATTCAGGGAATGAATATATTGACTGAACATGCCAGTAAAATCTTTCTAAGATGTAATCCAATGCATCACTGGCTATTTCATCTATGACTCAGTGATTAGGATGATTAAAATTAATAACTGCAACACAACTTTTTTCATAATAAATTGATACTATGAGCATAATCTACAAGTGATAAGATTTACAATGTTCATAAATTTTGAAGAGTTAATTCAAGTACAAATGTTTTATATTATTACTTAACATTATTCTAAAGTTATTTTTAAGATTTAGGTAATTAAAAATATTTTTATTCAAAGTTCTAAATATTTTCAAAAATACTTCAAATATTTGTGAATTTATCAATTATTTTTGAAAATAAAGCACAGATAAAAATTCTAAAAATTCTAAATTTTTCAACTAAATATGTCATCATATTGACATCAGCATGCTTAATATATACTCTAATATATGCTATAATGTGTAGTGTAATAATTACATACCATATAATAATCATAATAATTTAAAGAATAATTGAGGGATTTGACTAAGGAATTCCTAACAGTGGTTAAAAGATGAAAGAAATGCTTTCGTTAGTTTACGAGTCTATATATTCACATCATTAAATGTGTTTTGTTTGTAATTTTTAATTAGAATTTCTATTTTAGTTTAGTTTAGTTTTCCAAAAGATGTGGCAGCCTTTAATATGGTGCTAATTTGTGTGTTCTTTTTTTCAGGATGGTTTGTATTTGTCCTTTGATACATTTTATCTCAACTGATAGAATTGTACAAAAAAAAGGGGAAAAAAAAACCCTATTTCCGTGAAGAAATGCATGTATAGTGAGTATGAATCGTTTTCCAGGGCTATCTTATTGGATACCGACTGAAATAGAGAAATCTATCTTTTCGACAGCATGTGAATGTGTAATGGTGGGACAAGCACTGAAGATGGGGTTGGAGCACCCTTTCAAGAAACACCTGTCACCTCCGTGTGAACTTTGGCGTACCGTGAATTCTTCAATTTAGGGTTAGTTATATAAAAAATGTATATAATGGTGCTGCATTGAGTTCCATGTTGTTGTGATTATTACATGAAATCAAGTATGTGAAAATACTTATAAGCTTAAAATCTAAAACTACATTTGCTATTAGGAGTTTTTCAAACATTAAAATTTATTCATCTATCTATAGATCTATTTATGATATTTGTACATTCTTGGTCACTGAAAAAAGAACACAAGTTATATGAAAACAGTCTTCCTGGAAATGGCTGGCTGGATGGTGTTTGCCTCATAAAATAAATGGTACATTTAGACACAAAAAATTTACTGAAGCACATGGTTGCTTTGAATATTAAGGGAGACAATGTATCTAAATTACTTAAGCCAATACCTTGCATGTATTATGTGCTCAATAAAATGTTACCATCAGAGGCTGGCCCTGTGGTTAAGTTTGCACGTTCCACATCGGCAGCCTGGGATTCACCAGTTCAGATCCCAGGTGTGGACCTATGCACTGCTTGTCAAACCATGCTGTGGTAGGCATCCCACATATAAAGGAGAGGAAGATGGGCATGAATGTTAGCTCAGGGCCAGTCTTCCTCAGCAAAAGGAGGAGGATTGGCAGGAGATTTTAGCTCAGGGCTAATCTTCCTTGGAAAAAAAAAAAAGTTACCATCGTACTAATAAATCCCAATAGAATGGAAAGTTTTTAATGTTTCTAGCATTAGCGCAAAAAGGTCAAAATTCAACATTTTCTCCCTTTAATATATAAAGCACTTCTTGCTTAATAAACTTTACCCTTCAGAAAAAAACCTGAATGCTAATTAAACAAGTATGGTTGCATGTGGAAGGCAATTGAAAAATGCCACCAGTGTTTTTTGTTTTCTTTAATAGGAGCCAAAAAGCAACACCAAGAATTTAAGTGACACCTGTGACACTGTGAAATTTCTTATCACCCTTGTGTCATTCCAGAGTTCTTTGGTGATGATCTTGCAATTTTAAGATTTGCTAGGAAAGTTAATTCTCTTGAAGCTCCTCAAACTTGTTTTTCACCTGAAGTGTGAATTTAGATGGTTGAGTTATATTGCATCATAAAAAATTTAAGAGTACCAGCTGGACCCAAAACCTGATTAGAGTTTTTCCTGAGTCTATGTTCTGTGGTTTACCTAATTATCACCATTTATAAATTCAGTTTATGCAAAATAGAAAGACATTAAAATGAAAAGCAAATAGACTTAACAGTTCTTATTACATTTTTCTCAGTGTTTGCATGCCAGAACCATAGATATTTTAGTATTTGTTAAAGGAAATGTAACATATGAAATTAGATGATATTTTAATAATAAAGTTAATCAGTTAATTTTTGAAATAAAAATGTCTAGTATATGTGAAGCTTACTTTTCTGTGGATGGCTAAGAAAATGACATATTTTAAATTCAAGCAGTATTTGAGGTAAGTATACATAAAATTAGATATGGACAAAAAACCCAGTGGATAGAAACCTCAAGTTATTTTGTCGACAAAGTTTTTCCTGTATTAAAATCGTACTACATGCAGGTTTTTTATTTACACTGTCTTTCAGCCTTTGTTAACTATTTCTACGGGGTTTCTACATATCTGCCCCTCGTAGTGAACACTACTGGCCATATTCTCCTCTCTCAGTTATGACACGTACTGCAGTTGGCAGTATAAAACCTGCCATCATGGAATTTTATAGCTCAGAGGGACTTAGAAATTGTTTGATGTTGTTAAATTTTTTATTTGAATGAAAACGTCCATTGATTCAATCACAGGAAAGCAGTATAAGTCTAATTGCTCAGTTGCAACTGGGTGAGAGGTCCAGAATCTAGCCGTCATTGTTCTCTTTCTGTCTGCCTCTTTACCCTCACCCTGTGGGGCCTTGGAGGCACTTGCTCCCAGAACTCTGTGGTGGATATGATAAGTCTGAAACTCAGAGAGGGGAAGTACATGTCAATGGTCACACAGCTGTATAGTGACAATCTGGTTATCTGGTTTGGAATCCAGCTGTCCAGGGTCCAAATGTATTATTCCTGCTTCCTCACTACCCAGTGTCGGCTGGTGACGCTTTATTCTCGCAAATACATAGTTTCCCAGCAGGTGACTGCCTCTTGATGCGAGGCTCTAAGTGGGGGCACGAGCAAAGAGAAACAAGGCAGGGAGGGAACACCACATATGGTGGAGTTGCTCATGTATTTTCTATAAAATCCCATTTTGCTGCCAAGGCTTGGGCTGGTGGTTGTAAGTTAAGGGTATTTGTGTTGACTTGTTTAGATGTATATGACACGGTTTCCCCATTTGTGTCACACAGGTGGGTTCTGCTTCTCAGGTGTTGTGCTTGAGGCCTTCATCCATACATCCGCAAACCACGTCCCACAAATGGAACTATTTCCTTCAGTGGCAGACACCGAATTCCTTTCTATTATCTATTATCTATTTTTTCCATCTTCCTCGGTTACAGGATACGTGATTTTTTTTAAATGCCAATTTTTCTAGTAAAAGACTACACTTTCTAGTCTCTCTTAAAGTTAGACGTGACCTGTGACCTAGTTCCAGTCAAATGAAATTCCAACAATAGCTGTTAGCTAGGATGGCCAGGAGGTCTGGCTCAAAAGGAACAGAAATGTGGGGGAGGCACTGGGTCTTCTCGCCTCTGCTCCCACCCCGTGCTGTCTCCTCAGTGTGACTGTCTCTCTGTATAATCTGTCCCCAACACGGCAGCTCTACCGATCTTTCACAAGCGCAAATCCAATGGTCATCTCACTCCCCTGCTTAACCACTTTCAATAGTTCTCAATCACAGTTAGACTAAAATAAAAATCCCTTGGCCTGGCAAAGAAAATGTACGTGTCTACTCCCCTGTATGTCAGAACTCTTACTAGTCTGTCCTTTCCTCGCTCCACTAGGCATTAGAAAATCTCAGGCTTTCGAAGGGGCCCAGATCTTTTCTACTCACTTTGGCAGGAATGGTTTTCCCCACTCTGTGTCGCTGGCTCCCTCTGTTCACAATCTCAGCTTAGTCACCTCTATGAGAGACCTCCCCTAACCCAGTCTAAAGAAACCCCCCAATCCCTCTGTCCTTCACAGGCATTCTTTATGTAGCGGGGTGCTCTCCGTGAGGCACAGTCTCTCTTTATTCACTGTCTCCTCTCCAAGAGCAGAGACCTTGGCCTTCGGTCCTCTGCTGAATCTTCCATCACGGTTGGTGCTCAACAAGCAATTGTCAACACGCTGTTTGAATGAGCATCCATGTGGTTTGACATGGCACTCATCATTTCTACCTGAAGCCAACAGTTAGCCATGTACATGTGTGTCTGACCAATTCTATTAAAGTATAGACTCCAAGCTGGAGCCATGCTCCACGTCTGCTTCATTTTTCAGAGGCCAGTCTTACAGTAACCAATTGTCTTTACTGCAAGAATCACACCACAAAGTCTTTATCAGTTGATATAGGGCATGATCATTCTGTTGCCTTATTTCAATATTTTCCACTTTATACTTAATCCACACTTCCATTTTCTTCACTCTCTTGGGAACTTTTTCCCATATATTAAATACATGTCCTTCCAGTACAGCTCCCAATAGTTATATGTGTATTCTTGAATAAAGAATAGCATGATTTACATAAATTGGACTGTATTAAAAATATCTCCATTCCTTATTTTTGGTACTCAGAGCTGTGCTTGTGAGATCTACTCATGTTGCTTTGTGTGCATCTGGTTAGTGACTTTGTAATGTTCCACAGTATTACACTGTACGCAAATATCACATTATTGTAATTGATTTATCTAGTGATAAAAACTAATGTTTCTCTATTTTCTACCACCATATCTAAAATTTCATATCTAAGACTTTTTATGTAAGTCCCATAATGGACAAATCGTAACAGAAAAAATGATGAATTGACAACATCGAAATTAAAGATTGGTGCTCAATAAAGAACACTATCAACAAAGTTAATGGACAGGTAACATACTAAAAAAAGATATTTGCAACAGCCACAATCTTCAAGAGAATAGTACTTATAACAGTCAAAAAATTTCTGCACCTCGTGGAAATTCGAATGATAAATGGGTACAGGATATGAACACAGAATTCTCTTGTCTTAGGTTTCCTGTATTCCTTACCTGACACAGTGGCATTCTTGTGTAAACATGTTACATACAACAACACACATACACACTTCACACACAACACACACACATCCCTCAGCAGTAGCAGTAACTGAGTAAAAGGATACATGAACACATTTTTATACATATACAAATGAAGAACACACGGTCTCTTACATATATACAGGTGTGGGTAAGTCAAGTCTCTTATAGGGGACCAGGAATAAATGAACTTTGACTCAACTTAAGCATATTTAAAATCAGATCTAATACATGGAGAAATTAAAAATTAAAATTTTATGATAAAATACCATTCGATTCCACAGGATCATTAACATCATGTCCACTTAGAAATTTCAATGAAGTTTATTAAGGAGATCAAAACACATTCTTGAAAAATGCATTTTCAGACAATGAAAACTCATATTAATATATCTGTCTCCTTCATTATACCTGGTGCTTTGCATGATCTAACACAGCTTTTATTGGATATGATATTTTAATTTTTTAAAATATTTGGTTCATATTTGATCATTCTTTTTTTCCGTTATTATGTTTATGTCTGTATTCAGCATATTTTCATTTTATTATTGATACTATGTTGTATTTCTTAATCCTCTAAATACCTTTTTTTAAAACAGGACGTCCCTTACTGTTTTCCCCTGCCCTTTGACCTTGGCTCTGCTGAATCCGTCAGTGCTGGATGCACCTGCACAGATGACACAAGACAGTCTCCTGCGGAATGATGGCCTGGGAACAAGTCTCGAAGTCACAGAGCTGATTGTAGGTTATTGGACTTTTTTTCAATGTGGAATTTGCTATTAACGAAACCAAGGAAACAAACATCATTCAGTAAAAAAGAAAGAAAAATGGCTTTATCTTCAATCATGGAAAATGCCAATTTTTAAGGGAATGCAGTTATATGAACAAGGATCACAGCATCAATAGGTAATAGGGAACGGAGCAGGCCACTAGCCTTGGGTTCAAACTTGTGTGCCGCTATGAAAGTCAGTTAGTTTTAAAATTATTAACAGTTCATTTTTCTACCAGCCCTCAAAAACTAGACTGCAGATAAACTTTATAGCATTTTTTAAAGAAAATACATCATGGCTTTAAAAAAGAATCTGGATTCTCAGGTCAGCAGTAAAGTAAAGAAATTACATCTGAAGTGAGACCCATGTGGAGGTCACTAGCAATTCTCCTAGATGTTTTTCCTAAAATTAAACTACAAATACTATAAATAATCATTCACAAAACTTGAAGGAAATATTGCTTACCTAATATGTTGACCCCTGAAGTGACATTCTAGATCTAAGTGGCACTTTATTCTCAGAAATAAGACCGAAACAACATGTTTGTGTTCAAGGAAGAAATAAGGTGCCCTAGAGTCAAGCAGAGCCCACCAAAGGGAACTTAGGAGTAACTGAAAACCTTTACCTACAGCACGGTCAGGCCTTCTTATCTAGCAGGTTACTTTGCATAGCATTACTTTATTATTAATTTGTAAGATTTATTTTTGTTCATTTTGTGAAAAGGTATTAGTACACATAGAACATAATTAAAAATTTCCACAAAAATGTTCATGGAAAATAAATCTCCCTCCCATCCCTTCCGGAAGCCATTCAGCTCCTCTCTCAGAGGCAACCTCTGTACCACCTTTGTATATCCTTCCAGGGAGTCTATCCTGTATAACAGGACAGGGACATAGGGCGGGAGGAGCTCAGCACCATGCAATCCAGGCACACCAGGCACACGGGCTGTGGTGGAAACAATGCCCCTCCGGTGGGGCAATGCAGGCACTCTGCTGTCAGCAGAAACACATATTTACATAGATAGCAGCATAAAATAGTCCTTCTTCTGCATCTTTTTTTTCCACTTACAATATTTTGGCCATAATTTCATAGCAGTATATACAGTTACATCATTTTTTGGTAGCTACAAGGTCTTCCAGTTTATGAACATATTATAATTTAAGCAACATTTATTAAAGAGGACTTATTTAGTTTCCAAACATTTGATATTTAAAGCAATGCTGCAATAAATATCCTTATACATATTTAATTTTGCACATACACTGGTATATCTCTACTATAAATTCCAGGGATGAGAATTTCTGTGTCAAAGAATACATACATTTTTAAGTTTGGAAGATATTGCCAAATTGTTCTTAACAGTTTTCACCAATTTCAAGTTCCAATGGCCAACAGTGCAATATTTAGCTTTGATCATCAATCTAATAGTCAAGAAAGTGTATCCCAACAAATTCTTATTTTGCATTTCTCTTAGGTAAAATAAATCAATTGTTTAAGCTTGTATTGTTTTTTATGCAAAATATTTGTTGATAGCTTTTGGACATTTTTTTGCTGAGATGTTAATCTTTTCCTAATTGAAGTACATGGCAAAAAAAATTCTCTCATCCCTTATATACTAAGGATAATTGCCTTTGGCCTATAATAGAGTTTCAAATAGTTTGTTTCTCATGGTGTTGTTTTTATTTCGAATTTGTGATGTTTTGTTTTCCAAAATGCTTTAATTTTATGAAATCATAATTTTAGCTTTTGATGGTTTTTGAATTTGTGTCACATTTAGAAAGATCTTCGCTAAACTGAGAATATAAAGGAAATATCTTCATTTTTCCAATTTTTCTTTTTAAGATTTTATTTTTTTCCTTTTTCTCCCCAAAAGCCCCCGGTACATAGTTGTGTATTCTTAGTTATGGGTCCTTTTAGTTGTAGCATGTGGGATACCGCCTCAGTGTGGCTTGATGAGCGCTGTCATGTCCGGGCCCAGGATTCTAACCAAGGAAACACTGGGCCTCCTGCAGTGGAGCACGTGAACTTAACCACTAGGCCAGAGGGCCAGTCCCTATTTTTCCAATATTTTTATGACTCATTTTTCACTTTGAAATATTTTCTTCCTTCTGAATTTTTTTTTCAGTAAAGTCTGTTGTAGGGACCCAGTTTTATTATTTTTTTACTTATATCTACCCATTTTGCTCCCCCAAATTCATCAAAATATGTGTCTTTTCCTGACAATTATATACTTTTAAGTATATAATGTTTTAATGCATTTGATACTAGATCTAGAATTTCCGTTGATCTTTTTGTGCATTCATGTGCCGTATAAAAATATTGCCATGAATTTGTGACTTAATGTAGATGACAATGCCCTCCTCTCACTGCTTTTTTTTTTCCAGAGATGTCTTTTTTCCCTGGCATGTTTATTTTTCCATCTGAATTTTATAATTAACTTGCTTACTTCCTTACTCGTCCCAAATCTCATTGTTTTTATTACAAATATGATAACTCAGTGTAATTTAGCAGGACGGGAATCTTTATGATGTCAACACTTTCTGTTCAGAACCTGGTATGACTTTTTTTTTTAAAGGAATCTGTTTTTATGATTGGCACCTGAGCTAACATCTGCTGCCAATCTTCTTTTCTTTCCTTCTTCTTCTTCTCCCCAGAACGCCCCAGTATATAGTTGTATATTCTAGTTGCAGGTCGTTCTAGCTATGCTATGTGGGAGGACGCTTCAGCATGGCTTGATGAGCAGTGTTAGGTCCATGCCCCAGATCCGAACCAGTAAAACCCTGGGCCTCTGAAGCCGAGTGCAAGAACTTAACCACTTGGTCATGGGGCCGGCCCCCATGGCATGACTTTTTTTGTGTATCTCAGCAGCATTAAAAAAACATTTATACAGACCATCCACGTTTCCTGCAAAGTTTATTCCTAGTTATTTTCTTTATGTTTAATCTCTTTTTGTTATTCAAAGGATACCTTTGGATCACATTGTGTGAACCAGATGCTGTTCCGGGCATCAGTAGGGAGCTGTACTTGAACAGAAGATGGACTTCTCCTAACAGAGGCTGTGCTTCAGCATCCCACGCAGCACCGTCACTGTGATGCTAAGAACAGCAGACTTAGTTATTCCCAGATTGAGAGTGTTTTAGAAGTCATTTAATTCTTTTAAATCATGGAGAAGTCAGCCCTGTTTAGGCGCTCCGCTTCTGTGTCAGCACAGACCAAGGATGACTGGTTCAGGAGAGGACTTCCCAGAAGGGAACAGCAACAGGGAAGTAGCTTCAACTTGTGAAGGAAGAGAGGGTGAGGAATAGTAAGAAAAACCAAAAACAAGAGAAAGATAACCGACTATCAGACGAGAATTTGCCGTGATATTTTTGAGTATAGGGAGAGAAGAATTAGGAGAAAAATATGCAGTTGTTCCTCAACTCTGTAGACAAGAAAATCAGAATACCAAAAGTAATGTTCATTCCAGCTCAAGCCTAGAAAACGAGGAAGCAAGAATACATACCCTCCTGAAACAAGATGAGATTTACATTCATTTAAAGTACATGGAACATTGCTGAGTTATAATCAGCATGCACAGCATGAGTTACAATGTGCATGCACATCTTACCTCAAATGCTCCTAATAATTCTCTTAAAAAGATGTCTTTAATAGTTTAGGAAACTGAGACTCAAAAGCATTGATTAATGTACCTGAGGACATCCAGTTAAGAGTCCATGAATCAGTCCACCACACCTGGATTGTGCTATTATACTCTAATGTACTTGCTTTATCACATATTTATCCACCTATTCCTCTCTCTATCCATCAATTCATTTATTTAGTGGTGTGCTACAAATTAATTCACAATATCAGTACATGTCTTGCAAAATACTTTGCTGCATATACCCTTATTAGAGATCAATATTTGTTCATGCCTCTTTCTCTTATTTTGAATATACAGTGAAATAACTGTGGCATTTGATGAGTATAACCTTGACCTCCACTAAGATATGGAATATTGCCAGCACCCCAGAAATATCTCTTGCTCTCCTCTCCAGTAAGTCCCTACTCTCAAGGCAATCACTATTCTCATTTTTTTCATCCATGTATTAGCTTTACCTACTCTAGAATTTCACATGAATGAGAGCGTACACTATGTATTCTGTTGCACAAAGCTTCTTTCATTTAGCATAAGACTTTTAATATTCATGGATGCTGTGGGTGTATCAGGGGGTCCTCTTTTCTTATTGCTGAGTAGTATAAATATACCATCAATTATTTATCCATCCTCCTATAGATGAAAACCTGGAGTGTGTCTAGTTTTATTGTGATTAAAGCTGCTATCAACATTTTCATAAACTTCTTTTTGAGGAGAAAATTTTCACTTTCCTTGATAAATATCTAGGATTAGAATTTCTGGGTCACAGTGCAGTCATGAAAGGTTGTACTACGATATACTCTGGCCAATAACAGAGCAGAGCAAACCCAGAGCAGTACAGCATAGAGGAACAATCACAACTGTCATCCTATATGTATAACTTCCAAGTCAAAGCACCCAAATCCATTCTCATCACTCCCTTAGGACTTCCCACCAGCTGTTTGTATCCGCATTCCAACTTCCTCCACGTAAGCTTGCCTGTGGACCTGCCCATGCCCTCACACCATAAGGCCCAAAGAGAGGAAACTGTTTCTTGATGCCTCTTGCCCATTGGTTCTCAACAGTTTGCAATTTCACTCCCCAGGAGACATTTAGCAAAGTCTGGAGATGTGTTTGGCCGTCATGCCCATGGGGGAAGGTGCTAAAAGCATCGGTGGGTAGAGGCCATGGATGCTGCTAAACATTAGACGTTGCGTAAGACAGCACTCCTGACTGTCAACAGTGCAGAGCCTGGAAAATCCCACTTTAGCCCAAGGCTTGTTTCTTCATAATTTCCTATCTCAACATGCCCTCTTCTCAGAAAAATTGACGTTGAAAACATCTAGTATTTCAGGGAATCCACCCTCCCCCCTCAAAGTACACACCATCTCACACTGGAGAGAATCCCGATTTGTTCCCCACAAAACAAATAACTTCAGAAACAATTCAACAGTTTGGGGTTGTTCCAAGTTAACATGAGTGATGGCGTGTAGTTCATTTTTAACGTTGTTTTCTCCACTGTGAAATAAAGAATGCCCTTCCATTTCTGTACAGTTCCTTTGTCTTCACTCGTCTTCTACTGGAAACAACTGTTCAAAGAAGAATGTAATCTTGCCAGTGGGAGAATTTTTTCCTATCACAAGATCATCTACATTTGCCTAAAGCCAAGGAATATTTCTCTCTCTTATAGTGTTAAGAACATACTTTTCCCCCAATTCAGCTCCCAAAATGAAAGAATTGGACACAACAATAAACAGACTTTTATAAAATAGTACTGAAGTTCCTCCTTTATGTTAACATAGTGATATCACAGATATTTTTTCCCCAAGAAAAGTAAATCTTGCTTTACAATTCTTTAAATGGACAGATCAAGTGATTTGTATCAGAAAAAAAGATGAGTGCATCTAAAGTGGACTTTGATCGTCTTGCTCTTTCAGACCCACGCTGCTCACAATGGCCTGATAGTCTATGCTGATTCCTGATCTTATTGGGTTTTCTCATCCATCTTTCATTGATGGAAGAGAAGCTTTGACTGGAAAGCAGACATGCCAACAACCCCTGCTGTCAAAGAGACACGCTGGTTAGCCACACTCGTTGTTCTTCCGGAAAACAAGTGCACTGGAGACACGAAAAAAAATCTGCATCTCAGAGGCTGGATTCTGAGCTGTTCCCATCAGAAATACCATTAGGCATCTGATGGCCTGATGCACTCTCCCTTTAGTCTGAAGATCTGTCTCTCTAGTTTACTTAACAATAAATTACTGAGCACTTGCTCTGCAGGGCACTCAACTACGAGTGGAGAATAAAAGTTTTACAGGCTGTACATCTAAAACCTCAGTCCCTAACTTTGACTTCTGACGTTTGTGAAAATTGCTTAATGAAACTAATTTCAGCCTTCTCTGTTCCATATACTGCTGCTCATTTTCTGTGCTCTTTCTTTCTAATTCCAGTTTGACAACTTCCAACTGTTCGTCTTCCGTCTTATTTTGTTTGTTTGATACTTTATCTTGGGATTTCAAACCCTGGTGCATAATCTGTCTTCAATTAACCCTGATTTCACAAAAGAGCCACTAGCATCTTTCCTCTAAGTTGCTAGTTTTATTTTAAAATCGTTTAGAGCATAGGTTTTTGAAGTTACCTCCACAATGGTAATGATCACACAGTATCATGCAAGAAGGAAGAAATTAATATGGGTGTTAATAAATGTACCATAGTCTTCAATGTTTTAGGAAAGTAAGGAGCAAAGGTGTTATTCAGTTTTAGATATTAATTTTGTATTAGATCTAGTTATTTTTAACTTGCTAGGTTCTGCTTGGTTTTATGATGATTCACAATCACTTATCTTAAACTGACAAGGGAAACAGATAATGGATGTGGAAATAAGTACAGATTTTTGTCCTTTACGTGTTTTTCTGAAATTTTGCTTCAGAGAAGACAACGTTACCCATTACCCATCCTACGTTGCTGTCCCCTTGGCGGATGGCAGCATGATCAGCAGCTCTCAGTCTCCACTTGTGATTTATGATTTGACAAAAGAGTTAGTGAAAATTAAAAGAAGTATTGACGACAGATCCCCTTTTACAAAAGAAAAGAATACTTTCCACAGAAAGGAAAATACTAAGACACTAAGTATTTTTAGCAACAGGTAACTACAAGACTTTTCTTTAAAGCAAAAGAATTCCCTGCCCAGACAGGAAAGTAATGAACTTCAGATAGAAGACTCAAGAGAGTCTAAAATTAGCCTCATATAATTCTTGCAGCTGAACTCGATCTCAGCTGTTAATTACTAGAAAGCCAAAGACCTTCAGCAAAGGATATTAGAAAAAGGAACCTAAAAGAGAAATAAAGAACATGTATTTGTAGTCTTCCAAACATACTCCTTGTGCTCTAGAATTCCACTCACAAAGTGACCTTTTATTTCACGTTTAGTGTTCGGTAATTCACCTTGTGGGAACATGAAGTCCAATGTATCTTATGTACCTGGGTCCCGTCACGGTGACATACTCAAAAAACAAATGAGGAGCCTTCTGAAGTACAAATATTAATAATAACAACTAAATAGCTAGCAATTACTGATTGCTTACTTCAGGCCTAGCACTATTAAAAGTGTTTCATGTGTCTGCCTATTCACTTTTCACCATAAGCCTTGTGATAGGAACAATTACTATATGCATTTTACAGATTAGGACAGTGGGAATCAGAGACACAGGGTGGAATTCTGAGAAATTTTGATGTTGGGCTTGGTCGTTTACACAATGAAAAAGTTAAATTTGGAAAGCCTGTATATTCTAAATGTAAGATGACGTTGCTTCAGTTATGTTGTTTTTTGGTTGTTTGTGCAAATGATTATCCGTCAAAGATTATTTTAAATTACTATTAATTTAATTTACATAACAATAATTGTTCTAATATAAATGTGAAGGAATCAATTTTGAAAATAATATTTCCTATGAATTAAGGTAATATACTACTTTCATAAAGATATTTTATTTCAAGAGTGAGAATCTGACTCTTCACAGATTTAAATTTTAGGAATTGGTAATTAAGATAAACTACAACTGATTGACAGTGATATCTTAGTTTTGGCTCTATTATCTATTTAACAATTTTAAGCAGTAGGTGTGATTTATTTATAGCTGAGACATTTAATATAATTAAAAATTAAAAGAGTTATAGAACAACTTAAATAAAAAGTGTCAGCACATTTCTTTGATTTTGCATTATCTTATATGATTCCTTGTTTTAATATGTTTTACTTTTTTAGTAAACAGATCCTCAGTTGGCCTTTGCCAGATTCGAGTCGGGATCAAGGACACCCCACTCTCTCCTGAGGTCTGGAGACATCCTCTGCTAACCCCCTACAGCTTCTCCTAGTTCTCATCTGCTCCCCTTGCTGAGCATCTGCTGGTTGTCTGCCTCCTGGGGACCTGAAGAAGGGCGGGGATGGAGAGGACTGGATTGGGAGCAGAAGAAGGCAGGGGACCTGCTGGGGGAAGGGGAGGGGATTACTCCTCTGGGCACTGCTCTTGCTTTGATGAGTATCCAACCGCTAGGTAAGAAAGAAACAGGTGCGATAAGCTATTGATGCTACATTGACCTACAGGAGTCTTCTTCATTCCCCTCTAACTCCTCCTACATTTCCCTAAAGGAGGCTTTTCAGGGACTTCACCACCTCTCAGATTCCCTAACTGAGCTCACTGTGCACATATGAGTTACAGACTCGGAGGTGTTGTATTATTTTTAAAGATTTTTTTTTTTATTTTTTTCCTTTTTCTCCCCAAAGCCCCCGGTACATAGTTGTATATTCTTCGCTGTGGGTTCTTCTAGTTGTGGTATGTGGGACGCTGCCTCAGCGTGGTCTGATGAGCAGTGCCATGTCCGCGCCCAGGATTCGAACCAATGAAACACTGGGCCGCCTGCAGCGGAGCGGGTGAACTTAACCACTCGGCCACAGGGCCAGCCCCAATTATTATTTTTAAATTAAATATTCCACGCAGACAAAGAAGCACAGGTACCAGTATAAGGAACCCTTGTGCCCACCAAGAGCTTAAGATAGTACAATTCCCGAGTTTACAGCCAGTTGATCCCATTCCTTCCCATTATTCCAGTGATAGCTACTGTTGTAACTTTGGTGGCTATCACTATCTTTATGTTTTCGTACTGTTCAAATATATATATATATATATATATAAAACTGTAAAATATTTGATAGTGTTTTGGAAGTTTATAAACTTCATGTAAATGAAAATCTCATATGTATGCATTTTTGCCCCTTGATATTGTCATACAGCATCATTGTATTTTAAGATCATTTTCATGTTGTCACATGTAATTCTAGTCTATTATTTTCTGGATTACATTTAAGAATATATGTCAATACTATATTCATATGATGGACTCTACAGGAATATATCTAACACTGTATTTGCTGGCTTGTCGAGTAGATTCGAGTTTCACACTGTTACTGAATTGCCTCCCAAAGTTCTTTCCCCTATATTTACTTTCACTACTGTCAGCAAGGTTGCTCCACAACCAGTCTGCAATTTCTATTGGTGGACTTTCCGATTTCTGCCGAGAGTGATGGATATGAGGTGATATCTCTGGATTACTTCAACGCATATGTTTTGATTATTACTTAAGCTTTACATGTTTTCAAACTTTTATTGGCTATTTAATTCTCTCACAACTTGCCTGGTTTTACACTTTGTTGTTTGTTATTTAGATTTTAACTAATTTGTAGAGATTAACAATTTATTTTGGATCCTATCCTTTTTTCTTTAGAGGTTTCTATCTATATATGTATGCATGTCTCTATCAAGCTACTATCTATGTACCTCTCCATCATAAACATTCTCTCAGAAATCTGTTACTTTTCACTTTTGTGTGGTGTTTTGGTAAAGATGTAGATTTTGATTTACTCAATCTCTTCAGAGCTTCTTTCATTTAGTTGTCATTTAGGTATCGGAATGCAGTTTCAAGCACTTCATATCCTAAGGATTATCTGTGTTTTTACAATGATGAAAACACTGGAGTAAATTAAATAAAACTCTTGTCACTTCAGGACTCGGCTGTCAATCTTTCTGGTCCATCCCTTTTTGCACAATAAACTTCATGGGTGCTCCCAGAGTGCTTGTTTCCTCATTCAGTCCTTCATTAATTCATTCATTCAGCAAATATAAGGGAAGAGACATGGCTAGGAGGAGGGAGCAAGGAGAAACAGCAACAGATAAATGAAGTGACTTCGAAATCCATTTGGTCTTTCCATATTTTACTTTGCATTATAGAATCAGAAGGATACATCATCATTACAGGTGCGTATTATTGTGAGCTGTAAAAGGTCTCTCTCCTCATAGACCGTCTATTCACTAACTCCCCAGACACTTGTTAGCCTATTACAAGCTTATTGGAGCTCTGGACACTTAATGGGATGATGGCAAAAAACAGCTGGCAATAGAAAATGAGTGAAGAGTTTAAGAGGAAACATCCTAACACCACCTCTGTGCTTAGACACCCCCACAGGTTTTTGAGGGCTCACTACTTTTCAGACACTATTCTTGAGGCTGAGAATATGTGAATATAACCGGTTTCTTCACTTAAAGAATTTAAATCTACTTGCAAGAATAGACTGAAGTATTCAATTACAGTTTTGCGCTTACGTTCTACTGTGGGGTTTTACATGAGGAGCAAATGACGTTTCTAAGCTAGAACAGAAAACGCTTTTGAAAAAGAACCTCAGAAGTTTCTCAGAAGAAATCACCATTGAGCTGAATCTTGAAGGACTAGTGGGGATTCTTTAGAAGTACAAGGTCAAGAATCAAAAGGAGGAAAGACATTTCTAACAGAAGTGAAAACATAAAGAGACATAGTACTTGAGTGGAACATCTTCTCACTTGAGGAGTCAGAGAGAGCCTTTGACAGAGCTCAAAAGAAAACTAAACAAAAAGTCCTGTTTGAAGTTGCATGATAAACCGAAATTAGAGAAAAATTCCATATTCAGAGTCAAGTAAGACAAAATAAAGAAGCCAAAGTGAGATTACAAAATGAATCTAATAAATATCAATAAATCAAAACCAAAGAAATTTCAGCCAGCGGTTATCAAAGGCAGGTTTACAGAGCAAAGAACCTGAAATCTGGACAGCAGAAAGGAGCAACAGCCCCACCTGCGTCTGTGAACCGTGGCGGAGAAGTGAGACGTCTTTTCTGCTCAGTCTCATTGGAGAGGAGTCACAAGGCCGCCTGTGTGTGAAGGCACAAGAAAGAGTATCTGGCTAGACAGCTGCCCCCACCAACAGCTCCTCACTTGGGAAGTCGGAACAGGAGCTGTTGGTGGAGATGAATCGTCTCTAGCACGCCACCTGGCTCTGTATTTTATCTTTATTGCTTTGGAGTCTCTCTTCCCTGACAGCATAAGCTTCAAACAGTCAGGAACTCTGCCAATGACTATTTTATTTCCTCTCCGTCCAATCAGGTGATTCAACCATAATATGTTTACTTGGTATTTAGCTAGGTCACACCTATTTCATCACTTCAAAAATGACTACTAATATCTAAAAACATTTCATTCAGAGTAGCAATTTGGTCTTTCTAACAATCGTGTGACGAGAAGTGCACAGCTTCTAAACCATTGTTATTCTAACTGTGTTACGTTGCTTACATGCAAAGGCATTTTAGAGTCACAAGTAAATGCTCTGCAACAAACACAGGGGATTCTAAATGATTCTTATCAGCTGGGCCTTCAAACTCTGGTTCTCGCTTTTCTGACTCTAGGGCTCCCTCTGTGGTCTTTTTGGATTTGTCAATTTATAGAAGAGAATTAGTAAAACTTAAATTTTTTATTATACATATTTGCTCCCATCTAACAATTAAACTTATAATTTGACCACTTCAAATCTTTAAGAAGGACTTACAGAAACATTAAATTAAAATTATTTAGATCATTATCATAAAAGAAAGCAAGTCCTTTAATTTATAGGTTGTTTTAATCCAGTCATACTGTCTAGTTGAGGGGAAGACACATTTGCAATTAAAAGCAAAGCAAATGTCTTTCAGACATTAGTGAACCAGGCTACTCATACCAATGAAACCGGACTGAATTTGGGTGCATTTAATTTACTTAAGTTCTATTGTTAATATAATTAAAACAAAATGAAATTAATTTTGCAGAAATAACCAATTGCCTCTGCTTATAAATTTTACCTTAGGGTTTCTATAAAGAAGAACGTTTGGAGAGAATTGTGCTTTCAAGTTTTCCAGCATTGCTTACTCACTGAAGTACGGTGTACCTAATTTGTCTGAATACAGGAAACCAGTTAAATCATTAAAAAGATATTTTTTAATGAACAATTTTAAAAGAAATTCAGAACCTAAGGGCTTTGAATTTTGAAAGCCATTATTCTTAATGAGGCAAGTAATTTTGTTTTCTGTAAAGTAAGAAAAACTTGCTCTAGTATGCTTTCCTTTTCTTTCTCTGAAATTATTTCTTCTCCTCCAGAAATAAAGTTATATTATTTATAGGCAGAGAGAAAGAAAGCTTTTATGAAATAATCATTTCACCTTCAATATGAGCTTCACTAAGTGACATCATTGTAACCTAGTGGGTATTTTCACACAGGAATAGTTTCCATGTTGCCAAGCAGTGTCTACTAACGCTGAAGGTCACTCGATAGCCTCTTTGTGGGGTTTATGGAAAGAATTGCAGATACATGTTTTGATTATTATTACACTAAATCCCAACTTTCTTACAGCAAATTACATATGTAGTCCCGAGGATACTGTTTAATTATATTTTATAGGACTATTTTCTTCAGAACATTCTTACACTGAAACAATAGAAATCTCATTTCAATAGTGCCAAACTACCCAGCAAGTGTCAGATGCAACTACCTCCATTTGTGAGCTGCTGTGGGGAATTCCCTCAAGGAAAATATCAATTAGATTATATAGATCTCTGTAGACTTTTCATACAAAAAGGGTTTTCTTCTCATGGTAAGTTTCTGTATTTAATCCAAAAGAACGATGAGAATAAAAAGGTGCATCTTTAACAGTACTCTCAGAACCTAGTATCAGTTTTTGCAAACCTTTGCATATCTCTGATAATCTGCTAGAAGGATGAATGAATGTTTCCATTCTCCACAACATTCAACGTATTTCCGGAAGTAGTTTAGTGATTAATATAGTTAATTGAAAATTCAAGTAGGAAATAATTCACTCTGCCTGACCTACTGCACGTGCTGCAGAACATCTTGTCTTTCCTTCAGCTTCCTATTAAAACCAAAATATAAGATACATTAAGGAATTATTGATAGTACTTTAAAAAGAAAACAGAGATTCCCAGTATATGAATTTCTACAAATTGGTTGTAAACATTAAACTGCTCTAAAATTTAATAATATTTTATCAATTGCACACGAATAATAGAATTTTTTATTAAGGTTATTGGTTTGTTGTATAATATTATAGCAGTGTCAAATTACACAAGTAAACTCTATCCTTCAACAGACACAGAATCGTTTTTTAGTAGTCATTTAAAGGGTTTTGAAAATATGCCCTAAATAAAATTGATACTTATCAGTCAATTTTCTATTAGCCAACACACAAAAGTCACTTCATTTTAAGATATCTTGATTTCTTAAAAGAGAAAACTGTATTTTTTTGAAAAGTAAGTGGAGAAAGATACATTTTAAGATCTTAGCATAACTAATCATTTGTAGTAGCCTCAGGGCACAGGATATGTAGAGTGCAGATAATATGAGTTCATGAATTTTGAGTTAGTTTGTAAGATAAACAGAAAATATGCTCTATCTACAGGATTAAAGGTCTGTGAGAATGCAGTCAGTGGATGGTCCATGACAAGAGAAGTGCAGAAAATGGTAATGTATTAACTCGTATAAGTTGTTTATTAGGGGTTCTCCCCCAAGGGTCCATAATTTGTCAAGAGTGTCTCTCGCTTCATGCTGCTTGTCAATATCTTCAAACGAACGGATGGCATCCCTGAGTGCTGACAGCACAGAAACAGATGAGAAAATCAGAGCATTACAAAGTCTTTCCACAGTTCCTTCCTTTAAAGGAAGCCTTGAAGATTTCCCAGATTACATAACCAATCATTTACTTTAATTTATTCTTTAAAGGTCAGAATAACAAGAAGGAGAATTAGTGACAAACACACCATGTAAGCAACAATAGTTGATATATTTGTCAAATCTCTATCTTCCTTAAATTCTCTCCTCAAAAGAGAAAACAAATAAAAAACAATTTTAAGGGAGTATGTCAAACAAAGGAAACAAAACATATGAAACATGTTCCTAGATATACATATTAAACGAAAGCAAACCATTCTCACCCAATGAGCACTGTCGACTAGAAATTTCTGTGATATGGAAAATCCCTATCTCTGAATGTTGGCTGTGAACACTTGAAATGTGGCTTGTGCAACTGAGGAATTGAGTTTTCAATTTGTTTACTTTTAACTAATTTTAATTTAGATTTAAACAGCCACATGTGGCTGATGGCTACCATATTGGACTGTTCAATGCGCTCCTGTGTAAAACAATGCCCATCATCCATAATTTTAGAGGCCAGTAAAAGTAACTCAAAATAGCTGTGTTTCTAGGAATCAGGGAGGAATTCCTTGCTGTCGTCCTGGAACTGTCCTCTTTCTTCTTCCGCCTGGGTCACGGCCCTCAGCTTTGTTTTCACGTCATTCACGCACCAATCACGTTTCTGTTGAGCATGTTAGTGCTCTCGAAGGCTCAGGCTTGCCTGCTTCCCTCTGGTTCTCTTTAGTCCTGTCTACCTTGGACAGCTCCTGGCACATGATAGAAACAGAGATACAGGTTGAACGTGTGGAAGAATATGAAAGACTGGACATCCTGTTTAAGTTTTAACTTGTTTTTCTAGGGAATTTAAAAGTTTTGTCTAAGATTGATTTAGTTTCTGTAAAATATATATATTTATATATAATTTATATATATGTGTGTATATATATTTATATACATTTAAGTATAGTACACATAAAGTATTAGACATTCAATATTTTATTTTCTGGGAAATTTAGCAATACTTTCTCTGTATATATGTCTATACACATATGCATATACACATTTATATGTGTATATATGCTTATTTGTCTTTATAAAAATGGGATTAGAACACTTATAATTTAAGACTTTACAGTATAATTTGTGAATACATTCCAGAGGTGGAAACAGGGCACACGTACAGTTAGAAGGAAAAATCATTCTGATTTCCTCACACACAGACATACAGGCTCAAGGAGAGTGTATAGCTTCAATTCTACAACTTAAGCCACGTGTCAGTGGTAAACACAGAAACATTAAAAAAACAAACACACGTCCAGTTATCAAGTAGCTGTTTTCATTATAATGGTGAAAATGAAATCCTTAAGAGATTTGAGCTCAAAACAGAAAAATACACAAGCAAACAAAGAAGACTGACATGCCAGATTCTCTGTGGCCTTGCCCAAGGGAAAATAGATGTCTACAGCAGAGCACACCATACGGTCTGACGATTAAACCAAATCTTCAATCATTGCTGCCACCAATGCGGAATAATATATCAGTTGTAAGTGAACCAAAACAAACACAAATCACAAAAATAGCAGAGAGAAAAACTAAAATTAGAAAAACAGAGTCATCAAAATTCTGTTCCCGCTTCGGTCAGGGGGCTGGAAAAGGTGTTGCTTGGCTCAAGCAGCCCACGAGATGTACCACTGTGAGGTGAAGTTTGCACAGGTTTGTCAGGTCAATCTACTGGTCACCTCTGAGGGACTTCCAAAACCATTCAAAGATGCATTTCCTGAAAAGGAAAAAAAATGTCTCATACAAATAGAAGATTCAAAGTGTTGAAAAGTGCAATTTCTGTAGAATCAGATGACTCTGAAGGATATGCTAAACATCGAAGTTTTCACTGAAGGACAGTTTTTTTCTGTGCACAGGTCACCTGTCTTTGGGATAAACCTTGGCTGTGCGGCGTGCTAGCTCAGAAGAAGCCATTCCATTTTCTGGAAGAGAAGAAATGCAGAGCGGACCTTCCCCAGTGCCCAGGATCCTTGATGGCCAAATTCCTTCCTCCGACCTTCTAGCCACTGACTGGGGTCCGTCTTTAATTCAGAAGGATTACTGGTGGCCTCAGAAGGTATATTGCCATTGTTTGTTTGGGTATTTTCCACTACACAACTGACCATAAAATTAGATTTCTTAGAAATCAGCAACAAAGTGAGATTGTTTACGATATTGATCATGTTGATGTTATAATTCGGTCCTCCAACCACCCCTTCATCATTCCACACACCTGGTTTGCATTTCTTCTTATTGGCCCAACATCCTTGTGTAAAGAGACCACAGAGCTGCAGGCCTGAAGGCTGAGACTGAATCAAACTCTAGTCTATTAAAGTCCTTATTTTACAAATGAAGAAATTAATTAAATATTAAAGAAAAAAAGACAATTTATTTTTCAGGACAAGAGTGGCAACTAAAGCATAATTTGTTTGTTTTACAATAGTCCATGCACAATGATAAGCACAGAATTAGACATTTCTAAAAAGTTACTCCCCCGTCATTTGAAATCAACACAGTTACTATGTGAGAAACACAAAAACAGTAAGTAAAATAGATAAATTCAACATGCTGTAGATGTCTAGTGCTGATCTCCTTCCATGTTTCTCAAGTTATTCTATATGAGAATATTGGCCTCTGAGAAACAGAGCAAAATACTCAAAGTCATGGCTACTAAGTACAGAGCTGAAATGTGCAACAAATGTTCTGATTCTAACCTTTTCTCACTAATCTACATTTTCTTCCTTAATTTCATTATTTTAATAATTGGAAATCATAAATATGCCCAGTGCACCCATATTTTTAAACATGAAAGCCAAATTTATAATAACCAAATTTTAACACTTTGTATTGAAAATGATATAGTTAAGCAAATAAATTTTGTTGAATAAATACATTTCTCTGTAGCAATTATGACTAGCATAGCTATTATGATTCTGAATTGTACTGAAGTCATATCACATACTACACATTGGATGCTGAGAATTAGAAACTAATTATTGCATCTGTCTAATGAATTATTTATACTCACTTTGATTTTGTTTAAAACCAGATATTTATAGAAATTTGATTTTTACTGTCATTGCATCCTTGTATTTCCAGAATTTCATAATGAAATGCTCTAATGTAGCTTATTGAGCATTATTTATAATGTGTATTCTCGTCCCAGTTAATAAGATTGTGATAAATTCAGAATAAAATGCTCTTAAAAGCTTGATCGTTAATATAGTAATATAAAAAAAGAATTACGTGAGGGGGTAAAAAAGGATAATCTGTATTAGAAACCAAAATTAAGCATATTTTGCTTTATTCATTTTCTCTGGGTTTCCTAACAACTATGGCAAAAGAAAATTGATAGTTATATAGATGCTGTTATCAATTTTAATGAGCACATTTATTTTTCAGGATACACAAATATTTTTATTTTTGGCACTGAACTCAAAGAGGAATATACTGTATTACATTTCTTTAAAAGTTTTTAAACAATAAACTGGACCATGTGTTTAATTACAGTTTTACAAAAGATTTATAAATATTCCACTTATTTGATTTTTATATAACTTTTGATAATATCTGAGAATATGTATAATTATAATTTTCTGAAGACATTTTCCTAAAATTGTGTAGTGGAGATATGTAGTTTTGTTTGTGATCTAACTTATTAGAATGGCAGATTTAATATGATGGGAGAATTGATGGTTAGCACGGCCATTTGATGATTCTTTTCAGGGACCGTTTGTGTCTACACAGCTCTGCAAGCATGCTTTATGATTCAATAGTAGAATTTCCATTAACATCTTGTAGTAAAGATATTCATTCTAATAGAAAATTATTATTGATTCATAAGTGCAGACTTCATTATTGTCTAAAAATAGGAATATGATAAACACAAAATGTGGCCCCCCCCGTTGGGCCTACTTTATTGTCTCACTGGACAATAAATATGTCTGTTAGAATGTCTAATTCTGTTCTTCTAGTTCAGTTCTTTCTCCATAAATGTAATAATGATCATGACGGATCATCATAATGTCATTTATTTTATTATTTTTTAGTACAATCTTTTTTTCTTCAAATTCTATTTTTATGACCTTCTATTTACCACTTCTTTCATGATACTCATGCCCTAGCTGCTGCGGGCGCTTAGACAAATGGTTCTAATTGAAACTTTCCAGATGATGGTCCCGGGGCGGATGAGGTCACCTTTCCTGGAAGTGCCTGGGAGCTACACTCCCCACTCCTGATGGTCTGTCTTCAGTGACCCACTGGTGCATCGACTGACTGTGCCAGGGTTACACATCCCCATTCCCTTATCTCACGGTGGGAAAGCCTGGAGCTCCCTGTGAGAGAAGAGTAAAGCTCAACTTCACTGACATCGCTTTCCTAAGGAGCTCCTTCCTCTGTTTATTCGGTTTTCTGTCTCTCCTCAGAGGACTCTCTCAGTAAATCCCAAACAATCTCCATCTTAGGCTCTGAACCTACTGAATCCAATTTAAGACATTAGTGTTCTGGAAAAAGAAGAAAAACAAAGCCCAAAATCAGTAGAAGGAAGGAAACAATAAAAATCGAGCAGAAATAAATTAAATAGAGACTGAAAAAATCAATGAAACCAAGTGCTGGTTCCTTGAGAAGATAAACAAAACTGATGAACCTTCAGCTAGACTTACTAAGAAAAAAAGAGGGAAGGCTCAAATATACAAAATCAGAAATGAAAGAGGAAAAATTTCAATGGACATCTCAGAAATACAGAAGATCATAAGGGAATGATATGAAAAACTATATGCCAAGAAATTGGATAATCTAGAAGAAATGGATAAATTGTTAGAATCATACAACCTTCCAAAACTTATTGAAGAAGAAATAGTTTGAATAGACCAATAACCAGTAAGGAGATCAAAACAGTAATCAAAAACCTCCTAAAAAATAAAAGTCCAGGACCAGACGGATTCTGTGATGAATTCTACCAAACATTCAAGAAGACATAATACCTATCCTTCTCAAAATCTTCCAGAAAGTTGAAGAGGGGGGGAGGGTTCCTAACTCATTCTATGAAGCCCACATTACCATGATACCAAAAGCAGACAAGGACAACACAAAAAAAGAAAACTATAGGCTAATATCACTGATGAACATCAAGGCAAAAACCCTCAACAAAATACTAGCAAATCGAATACAACAATTCATTAATAAGATCATACACCATAATCCGGTGGGATTTATTGCAGGGATGGTTGAACATCCAAGTGTATCAGCATGATATACCACATTAACAAAAGGAAGAATGAAAATCACATGATCATCTCAATAGGTGCAGAGAAAGCATTTGACAAGATACAGCATCCATTTATGATAAAAACTATGAATAAAATGGGTATAGAAGGAAAGTACCTCAACATAATCAAGGCCATATATGACAAACCCACAGCTAATATCATTCTCAATGGAGAAAAACTAAATTCTCTCCCTCTAAGAACAGGAACCAGACAAGGATGTCCACTTTCACTACTCTTATTTAAAATGGTATTGGAAGTCTTAGCCAGAGCAATCAGGCAAGAGAAAGAAAGAAAAGGGATCCCAATTGGAAATGAAGAAGTGAAACTGTCACTATGTGTAGATGACACGAGTTTATATATAGAAAACCCTAAAGAATCCACTAAAAGCATTTTAGAAATAATAAATGAATACAGTCAAGCTGCAGGATACAAACTCAACATACAAAAATGAGTTGTGTTTCTATATACTAACAACGAAGTAGCAGAAAGAGAAATTAAGAATATGGTCCCATGGGCCAGCTCCCTGGCCAAGTGGTTAAGTTTGCGAGCTCCGCTTTGGTTGCCCTGGGTTTTGCCAGTTTGAATCCTGGGTGGGGACATGACATGGCACTGCTCATCAAGCCATGCTGAAGTGGCATCCCACGTGCCACAACTAGAAGGACTCACAAGTAAAAAATATACAACTATGTACCGGGTGGCTTTGGGGAGAAAAAGGAAAAATAAAATCTTTAAAAAAAATAAGGAAAAAAAAGAAGAATACAGTCCCACTTACAATTGCAACAAAAAGAATAAAATACCTAGGAATAAACTTTCACCAAAGAGGTGAAAAATCTGTACGTTGAAAAACTATAAAACATTGTTGAAAGAAATTGAAGAAGACACAAAGAAATGGAAAGATATTCCATGCTCTTGAATTGGAAGAATTAACATAGTTGAAATGTCCATACTTCCTAAAGCAATCTACAGATTCAATGCAATCCCTATCAAAGTTCCAACAACACTTTTCACAGAAATAGAACAAAGAATCCTAATATTTATATGGAACAACAAAAGACCTTGAATAGCCAAAGGATTCCTGAGAAAAAAGAACAAAGCTGGAGGTATCACACTCCCTGATTTCAAAATGTACTACAAAGCCATAGTAATCAAAACAGCATGGTACTGGCACAAAAACAGAGACTCAGATCAATGGATCAGTATTGAGAGCCCAGAAATAAACCCACACATCTACAGACAGCTAATTTTTGACAAGGGAGTCAAGAACATACAATGGAGAAAGGAGAGTCTCTTCAATAAATGATGTTGAGAAAACTGGACAGTCACACGTAAAAGAATGAGGTAGACTATTATCTTACACCATACACAAAAATCAACTCAAAATGGATTAAAGACTTGAATGTAAGACCTGGAACCATGAAACTTCTAGAAGAAAACATAGACAGTACACTCTTTGACATGGGTCTTAGCACCATAACTGATGGGGCAAGAGGTACAACAGAAAAAATAAACAAATGAAACTATACCGAACTAAAAAGCTTCTGCACAGCAAAGGAAACCATCAACAAAACAAAAATACAACCTAACAATTGGGAGAAGACATTTGCAAACCATATATCAGATAAGGGGTTAATATCCAAAATATACAAAGAGCTCATACATCTCAACATCAACAAAAAAACTAACAACCCAATTAAAAAATGAGCAAAAGACCTGAACAGATATTTCTTCAAAGAAGATATACAGATGGCCAACAGGCACATGGAAAGATGTTCAACATCATTAACTATCAGGGAAATGCAAATTAAAACTGCAATGAGATATCACCACACTCCTGTGAGAATGGCTATAATTAACAAGACAGGAAACAACGAGTGTTGGAGAGGATGTGGGGAGAAGGGAACCCTCATACACTGCTGGTGGGAGTGAAAACCGGTGCAGCCACTATGGAAAGCAGTATGGGGATTTCTTAGAAAATTAAGAATAGAACTACCATATGATCCAGCTATTCCATGCTGGATATTTATCCAAAGAATGTGAAAACATGAATGCTTAAAAATGCATGCATCCCTATGTTCACTGCAGCCTTATTCATAATAGCCAAGACTTGGAAGCAACCTAGATGACCATCACCGGACGAATGGATAAAGAAGATGTGGTATATATACAAGATGGAATACTACTCAGCCATCAGAAAGGATGAAATCCAGACATTTGTGACAACAAGGATGGACCTGAGGATACTATGCTGAGCGAAACAGGCCAGAGGGAGAAAGTCAAATACCATATGATCTCACTCATAAGTAGAAGATAAAAACAACAAGAAACAAACACATAGAAACAGAGATTGGATTGGTGGTCACCAGAGGGGAAGGGGTCGGGGCAGGGCAAAAGGGGTGATTAGGCACACATGTGTGGGGATGGATGGTAATTAGTCTTTGGTTGGTGAAAGTGATGTAATATACACAGAAGCTGAAATATAATTATGTACATCTGAAATTTATATAATGTTATAGACCAATCTTTCTGCCATAAGAAAAAAAAGCCATCAACGGTCTGAAAGACTTGAACGTATTTCTCTGTGACCATTTTTACTTTAGTATAGGGCCTATTTCACACATCAGGCAGAGTTATCTTTCAAAAAGTGAAATCAGAGCAGTTATTTTTCTGATTACAATCCCATTACACTGAGAATGATACAAAAATTCTTACCATGGTTTATAAGGATTGATAAAATCTGGCCCCTCTTTAATTCCCAGTGCTAGTTTCCTGCTGCTATTTTAACTCCTAAAACCCTATGCATAAGGGTTGTTGGCTGTCTCTGAAAAACAGGAAGCTCACTCCTGCCCTGGGTTGTGTGCGTCGTCTTTGGTGGGTTCTTTCTTTTTTCCTCTTTTCTCCCCTCCATGTCCTTCTCAGGGTGTCTTCTCACCCTTCATATCTCTTGATCTCTTGGACTTGCTTGAGTGCAATATCTAACTTATTCCCTTAAACCAGTGATCTCTTTCTCATGTTCCCGCATTTTTTTATCGCAATTACCTCTGTTTAACAGAGTAATTTACATTATTACTTCTCCCCATGAGAATGTTGGGAAAGTTGTTTATTCCACTTATGCCATATCCCAAAATCCCAATTAGTGCTTTATGCAGCATAAGCAACTAATGCATTTGGTGGAATAAGTGAATGATTTAGCATCACTTGAGTCAATCAAGTAGATTTTAAATGTAAGAAAAAAAGTAAGAAATGTTCCAACGTAGATACCTGACACTAAATCAATTTTCACCCTAACTGTACTTACTATCCTCTTTTCCATTATTACCTTCCTTCTTGCTTTTGCATTTACAACTTATATCATATGGAAATTAGGAGGAATTTATTTTAGTTGTAAGAACAAATATAATAATATTGATGTATGGGTAATTATTTCTGTATCTAAACACTATACAAAGAAGGTTATAATGATAATCTGTAAAATTATATGTTAACATAAATTTTCCCCCACTACTGCAGTAAAAATATCTATCAATCAACATTTGCCTAGTTTATTTTATTTTTAAGCATTAGTAGGAAATAAAATTCGGTTATTATTTCATCAATTTGTAATATCCCTACATTTGATGAAAAAAATCTATGTATAGGATCTGTTCTTCTTTAGTTCAATTATTTTCTCTATAAATAAAATAATTATCATGATGAATGATTTGTAACCCCATTGACTGACTGTTTCTTAATAATATCTCTGTTTTTCTTTTGAATTTAACTGTTCTGGCCTACCAGTTCAAGATGGCAGATTGATCCCCATACATAACATCCAATCACTACAAAGTTAGTGAAACGATGAAGGGCAAATGAATACTTGAACATGTGTAACAACATCATACACAGTCAAGAGAAGTTGAAGAACACTTACTCTTTAGCATGGGACGTGTCCATATAATTATCTCTTTAGGTTCAGGTAACTCTTCCCTCCTCATTACCTTTTAATCCTAGGAGTGGTAATGACTCCTGGATGTTACAACCCTGAATTGCTGCACCATCCTTGTTGCTTTTCCTAAATCTTGCCTTCAACTTCATAACTAGTTTCTTTACTAATCTATCTTAAAATGATCTCACTTGAATGCACCATCTGTTTCTTACCAGGACTCTGACTGGTTACATTATCAAACTGATACTTTTTGAAATAATAGTGATCATATTTTCTCATCGACATTCAATAAAAGTAGCACTTAACAACAAAGTTATTAAAATAAACTTATTTAGAACTAGGAAAATATTTCAGAATATTGTTTGAGTCAAAGAAGAACTAAAACTGTTAAGAAAATTTGAATAAGAATGCTAAATAACAACATCTGTAAGTTGCTGCCCATCTCTATAAAGTCCTTGTCTGTTAGGGGGAGAAGTACATGCATTCTGATGCAAGATTCTGTACTAAACTGAAGAAATATAATACTAATTACATATTACTAATATTTTATGTATCTATATTATTTAAAGACAGATTGTGGTAAGTTAAATAGATGTACTTTGAACTCTAAAGCAATCATTAAAGTAACAAAATAAAGAGTTATTGTCCATAAGCCAACAAAAGTGGTAAAATGGAATCACAAAAAGTGCCCAATTTTCCAAAAGAAGGATGAAAAAGAGGGAATAAAAATGAAGGAAGAACAGCTGGGAAAATGGAAAAGAAACAGCAAGATGGTAGATTGACTCAACTATGCACCACCTACGAAAAGGAAATTCACATTAAATACAAAAATAAAAATCGGTTAAAAGTGAAAGGGCAGAACATGATACTTCATGCATACCTAATCGGAAGAAAGTTGGAGTACCTATATTAATATCAGATGAAGTAGATTTAAGATCAAAGAATATCACCATGAATTTTAAAGAGTGACATGTCATAATGATGAAGAGATTCATTCATCAGGAATACCTAATTCTAAACATATCACACCCAATAACAGAGCTTCAAAAAACCTGAAACAGAAACTGATGGACCTGTAGGGAGAAAAAGACCAACCCAAAATTAGGGTTCAAGAATTTAAAACCACTTTTTCAATATTTTATAAAACAAACATGGAGGAAGTCAGGAAGGATATAGATCTGATGGACACTACCAGTCAACTGGACCTAATGGACATTTGTAACACATTCCACCCAACAACAGCAGAGGACATACCTTTTCAAGCACCCATAAATGGGTCATATTCTGTGCCATAAGTATCTCAACACATTTAAAAAGATTAAAGTCATAAAAAGTATATTATCTGACCAGAATGTAATTAAATTTGAAATCAATAATGGAAAGATATCTGGAAAATGGCTATCAATATGGTACTTAAGCCACTTTTAAGTAATCAATAGGTCAAATAGGAAATGAAAGTATAATTTTAAGTAGTTTCAAACTAAATGAAAACGAAAACATCCCATCAAAACTTATAGGATACAGATAAAAAACCATCTAAAAAAATGTCTAAAGCAATAAACACATATTAGAAAAGAACAAAGTTCTCAAGGAAAGATAGATTCCATAAGAAATTAGTAAAAAGAAAGGAGATGAAGCATCAGTGTCATCAATGAGAGAGGTGACATCTCTAAGACATTAAGAGAATAAACAATAATATCGTGAACAACTTTGTGTCAATAAAGTAGACAACTTAGAAGAAATCGACAAATTACTTAAAAGGTGCAAATTACCAAGCTCACACAAGAAGAAATAAGCATGTATCTATGAAAGAAATTAATTAGAAAAAACATGACTAAGGAAAACCTCAGGCCAATATGGATTCTCGGGTGAATTCCACTAAAATTTTCTTTTGAAGTTTTGCATTTTCAATACTGCTTTAAATACAAATATAGGTGACTATAGGCCCAAGTTTCCTGTGGACTGGGATTATTGCCTTAAGAGTATTTCACCTCTCCTTCTTTTTGTTTTAATTAACACTCTTTATTTTTTACAAGTTTTAGATTTACAGAAAAATTGTGCAGCTGGTAGAGAGTTCTCAGCCATGCCCTTTTCCTTGTACAATTCTCCCAATTACTAAGATTTGCATTAGTGTGGCACATTTGTCACAATTGATGAACTATTATCGACACATTATTAACTAAAGTTCATAGTTCACATTGTTTCATTCTTTGTGTTGTACATTTCTGTGGGTTTTGACAAATACATAGTGTCATCTATCCACCATGATAGTATCATTCAGAATAGGTTCACCATCCTACATATCCCCCACGCTTCACCTATTTGTCCCTGCTGACCAATAATGTTTTTAGTGTGTGTATAATTTTGTCTTTCTATAATGTCAGATAGCCGGAATCGTACAGTAGCATTTTCAGACTGGCTGCTTTGACTTAGCAATAAGCATTTAATGTTCCTCCGTGTCTTTCTGCAGCTTGATAGCTTAATTTGCTTTTTCACTGAATAATAGTCCATTTCATGGATGTACTACAGTTTGTTTAACCATTCGCTTATTAAAAGGCATCTTAGTTGCTTTCAGTTTTTGGCAATTGAAGAAAGCTGCTATAAACATTCAGGTGTAGGTCTTTGCATGAACATACATTTGCAATTCAATTGGGTTGATATGGCAAGATTATGGTTAGGTTTTTAACGGACTGCCTAACTGACTTCCAAAGTGGTTGTACCATTTTGTGTTCCCACCAGGGAGGAATGAGAGTTCCTTTTGGTCCACATCCTCATCAGCATTTGGTGTTGCCAATGTTTTAGATTTTCACCATTCCGGTAGATGTGTCCACTGATATTTTTATTTACATGTCTCCAATGATACATGATCTTGAATATTTTTTTCAGAGGCTTATTTGCCATCTGTGCATCTTCTTTGGTGAGGTGTCTGTTCAAATCATTTTTTTCCAGTTTTAAATTGGATTCCTTGTTTCCTCACTGTTGAGTCTTAGGAGTTATTTGTATACTTTGAACAAAAGCCATTTATCAGATATATGTTTTGCAAATATATCCTCCCAGTCTGTGATTTATATTTTCATTCCCTTAGCAGTGTTCATCACAGAGTAGAACTTTTTCAAATTTAATGAAATTCAAGTTATCACTGTTTGCTTTGGTGGATCAAGTGTTTTTTAACATTCAGGATGGTTCACATTCAGCCTCCTGCATTCATCAATTGCCATTTAAATGTTCCTACTAGTTACTCCTTCCAGTAGCTCTTTCTCCCAGATCTTCTTCTAACTGATCTCAAAACTATACAATTCCCAGAGGCAAGCCACAGATTGAGAAAAATTATTTGCAAATATTTTCAATATTTGCAAATATTTGCATTTTGGGAATGCAAAATGGTACAGAACTGGCACTTTCTTACAAACACAACATACTCCTACTAAATGATCAAAAACTATTTTCACACAAAAAGAAACACAAAACCCTGTACATGAATGTTTATAGCTGTTTTATTCAAAATTGCCAAAACTTGAAAACAGTCATGATATCTTTCAGTAGCTAAATGGATAAATAAACTTGCAGACAATAGAATATTGTTCAGTTCTAAATAATAAGTGATCAAGTTCATGAGAAGACATGGAGGAGCTCTAAATGCATATTACCAAGTGAAAGAAGCCAATCTGAAAAGGTTAGATACTGTGTGATTCCAACTATATGACATTTTGGAAAAGGCAAAACTTTGAAGACAAAACAGATCAGTGATTGCCAGGGTTATGGGCGTAGGGAGTAATGAAGAAAGCATGGAGGATTTTTAGGACATTGAAAATATTCTGTATGTTACCATAATGGTAGATACCTGTCATTATGCATTCGTCCAAATCCACTGAAGGCACAACACCAAGAGTGAACCATAATGTAAACTAGACTTTGCGTGATTATGACGTATCAATATAGGTTCATCAGTTGTAACAAATGTACCATTCTGGTGGGGGATGTTGATGGGAGTAAGGCTATGTGTGTGTGTACTTTTCCCTCAATTTTACTGTGAACTTATAACTGCCCTAAAAACATAAAGTATTAATAAAAGTAAATAATAATGATGACAAATTTATCATATTCTTATTATACTACTCGTATTCAAGAGAAGTGAAAATATACACCCACACAAAGAGCTGTACACTAATGTTCATTGCATCTGTATTTAAAATACCCCACATGTGGAAACAGCCCGACAAATAAGTATATTTATAAATTTTGGTGGAGCCATACAATGGAATAGTACCCAGAACAAACGGAAAGAACTGTTGACACAATAACGTGATGGATCTCAAAATAATTGTGCCAAGTGAACGAAGTGACAAATAGGGAGTGCATATTCTCTTATTCCATTTATAAAAATTTCCATAAGATGGAAATTAATGTACACTGTCATCAGGAAGACGGATTGTTTTCTTGGGATGTGGAATAAGCACAATTCAAAGCGTGGATTTTAAAAAGCCACAGAACTACGTCTTGGGTTGTTGGTATGTTCATTACCTAGGTTGTGGTGACGGTTTAACGGTTGGATAAACGAGTCAAGACATAACTGTACACTTTCAACGTGTGCAGCATAGTTTAAGTCAATTACAACTTGATAAAGCAGTTAAAAGTACAAAACAGAAGGTTGTATCTGATACTGAGATAAATTAGAGTGGGAACGTGTTTAAAGTGAAGACTCCGGCTCTAGACCAGCGCTTCTTCTGCAGGCGCACCTTGTGCTCCGTGAGTCACAATGCAAGTAGCTTTAGGGAAAATGATGAGGCCCAGAGACACGACGTTGAGAGTGCAATCCTGGTTTCAGAATGCAAAGTAAACTGAGTTCTCTCTGGAATGGAATGGAAGGCGGTGGCAAGGAGGCCCCCTGAACACTGAGCTTCAGCAGGAGGGAGCCACGACGTCCTCCTCTCCGCGAGCCCTGCAGAGCAGTGGAATCCTGAGCCAGGCGCAGCAACAGCCTTTTCCAGAAGACGGAAGAGGAAGGATTCTTAACACAGGACGCTGCCGCTTGGGTAACAGAAAAAATGTTTCTGTTTACTTCCTTACCTCCAATATTATATACACTAAAGGATAATCTGTGTATATCAGGTATGTAACGATAAATTGCTACATTGATACGAAACATTACAAATATTGGGGATCAGACTAAGTATAACTTTTTTTTTTTTTTTTAACCCGAAGAGAAAACCCGATGATGGAACGTGGCGCTTGTAAAATCAGACTCTGGAAAATTGGCACTCCATACTTCAATTTGTCACTTGTCAACAGTTATGTCTCTGGCAAATAAAATTTAAAAAACTGAAAAATATTTGTGAAAGATAAGTAAAGAATTCCAAGTTTTGTAAATTAAAAAGTTTTAAGGTTTCTTGATTCGGTAATGAGACTGCCTGAGTTATTAAGGACACATGCGTGCAGAATCGTCTTATTATTTAATATTGTCAGGTTTGTGGGTTTAACGGACACTTTAAACGTTTATGATGCTTTTTGAGCATACCAAGTGGGTTGATTAGCGTTTCCTTGAATTATAAAATAAATTTTCATAAATTTGAACCTTTCATTGAAAAGCACATATCTCTCAATTTTAAAAGCTTTTTAAAAAATCTCTGAGCAATTTCAAAATTTTTATTGTAAAGTTCTTGTACTATTAAATTTATTCTTTCTATTTCTATGTTCTTGTACATACACAATTTTTGATATTCAATATTTTGATGTTAGAATATATAAATATAATTGATTTTTCATATTGACTTTGTGACCTTACTAAATTTACTTCATAGTTGTGATAATTTATTTTTGCATATTGTTTGGATTTTTCTGTTTATAATCATGCCATCCAAAAATGGATAGTTTTATTTTTTTCATTTCCAGTATTTATGACTTTTTGTTGCCTTATTTCACTTGCTAGGAGCTCCATTACAAATGGTAAAATAAAATCAACGAGATTGGACATCTTTACCTAGTGTCCAAACTTGGGCAAAAGAGTTCAAGTTTCACCAATAAACATGATGTCATTTGTAGGATTTTCATGTTTAATATGTTTTTTCATGAAAATGAATAAAAGACTGTAGTTATAGACAAAATTATTTTCATACAACCAATTAGAAAAGTTTCAGGATTGTAAATACGTGAAGAATTTGTGATTTACTGAAAAATAGTGTAAAGGAAAATGATATTTACTTGATCATTATTTGGCTTTTCTATGGGTAGGAAGTCTATTTCTCTGAATTTTGAGATTTTCTAATATTTATTAATAATATTATTTAATAAACCATGTATAAGCATGCTTAGTAAAAATGTAGTCCCTAATTACTTAAAAGTCTTAGTGATGGTAATCATAACAAAAACATCAATGTAAATTATCTCTAAAGTAAACTGAAATAACCTTCATAAGTTGGAGAATTCTGCAGTGACCCCTGCAGACACGGTCAGTTCTCCCCCATGCTCTTTGGTCACCAGTACGGAGCCTTTGTGCTGGTGCATTTACCTGGGGACACCAGAGAAGAAGTCCCTGGGCCATCACACCTTTCCACCCTGTCCCTCAGCTCTTAAACAATTCCTGGAGGGTGAGGAAGTGTAAATGTACTATTATCTTTTCCCCCATGGGGACAGCTCTGAAGTGTGATCTCTGTGGTCTGCTGAGCTTCCAGAAGCTTGCCTCCCTGGCAATATTGAGTCCAAGTTAACCTCCGTGGTACTTTGGGTTCCTTCCCTTCCTGAGACCCCATTTCCCTACCGTTTTTCAACAGGAGAGTTAAATCCTTAAATAAATCCTTAAATAAATCACTGCACATGAATTTTGTATCAGTGTCAATTTCTGGGGACCCAACCTGAGACTGTGGCCATCTTATACTTACTGGCTGATAAGCAGGCTGGTCATCTGTACCGACAATATTGTGTTAATCTCACTGCTTTTGCTTATTAACTTGAGTACCCAACATACCATGCATTTGTGAAAACATTAATTGGTGGTAGTGTTGGAAAAATGCGGCCATCTAATAACATTTAGATGTTAGCTAATCAACTGATGCTGTAATCGTTATTATTGTCAAGAAGTGATGTCATTTAATATTGTCAGAGTGAATGTAAACCTCAAGATCGCTGTGCTTCCAAATTGTTCTTTAAATATCTCTAGTAGGGTGTTTTTCACAGTAATTTTTACTTACCGGTTTATGATATTATTTTCTTTATATTTGACTATTAGATACTTGGAAGCGTGCATATTGTTTCATTTGTCTGGAATTCTGTACATCTGCTTTAAAACTTCTTTTTATTGAATGAATGAAGACAAAAATGAATGGATAAGTCAGGATCTGTGGCTTATGTAGCTTTGAGGTGTAACAGACAAAGTTGAGTCTCAAAGTCATCAATTCAGAATCAAAGCAGTTTACGGTAGCTGGAGTGCTTCGTCAGCTCTTTTTTTCTTCTTCAAATAGATATTACCTAAAACTGTAATAAAACCAGAATAAATGAAATCCTTTTATCTCTTATCTTTGTAACACCCAAATGCTCAGAGGTGAACCTCATCTGAATGTGTTTTGGCTTTAGCGATTTATCATCATAGTACTTTTAGAGCTTAAAGTTGATAATATGTGGATGATGACAAATGTTGACATTTTTTAGTCTGTGACTAATGTCTGTGTTGGAGGGAATAAAATAGCAGCAATAAGCAGAATCTCGGAACGCTCAGTGCTTCCCTAGTGCGTCTCTGGTTCCAGTGATGTCTCGGAAGCATCCCGCTAGCAGACTGACAGTAAGTTAATTTTAAGCCGGCAAGATAATGTCATTTGAAAGCCAACAGAATGTCAGGATCGTTGTACATCACAAAGCTGAACTGAGTCATGGGAAGAATTCTTTAAGGGAAAGAAAGAGAAATAATTCTGAAAGTAGTATTTTAATCTTTACAAAAATACAGGATAACTTCATGGTGGGATCAGCTGTTTCTGACCTTATCTTGTGAAGGTCCACGTATGTCCATATTGTAGGCTGGAGCCCAGGGTCAGCACACGTCTTCTCTTACGCTGCAGTGACTCGATGTACTTTTCATGCAGTACACCAAAATGTCCCATTATCCACTTTCCTAATTATATTGAGGCATCACTTTCATAGTACGATTTTTTTTAATACACTTCTTTATTATAGTATAAAATTTCCATAATTGGAATACCCATTTTAACTCTAATCTTTTTTTAATTGAAAGTATGTGAACTATAAAATAGAAAAATGGAATATATCTTCAAGAAATCCTCTTTTATCTTTCTGTGCATAAAAGAGCCCTCCAACACCCAGATTAGTAATTGTGGTAATAGTTTGGGGAATATATTAGAGCACTAAAGTTTTTGGTAGGACTCACAAATAATGGCAGCTATTTTACAAATATGTAAATTTGCTGATCAGTTTTAGATTCCAATGGCTAATTCTAGTTGAGAGACTGGATAAATAATATCTATATATTAAATAAGTTAACATTGTATTACAGAAATTATGCATACTACATAATATGTCTTTTAAACTCTCCTAAATTTTATATTTTTATGTGTAAAGGGGAGTAGTTAGCAAAATGTGTTCAACTGTGCAAGTTTAAAGGTGTAAAAACATGCATTCATCCATTCAAAATTTAAAACAACATGCTGCTTGTAAGAGCAAATATTCCTAAATGCAGTAAAATTGGAAAATTTACACAAGCCTGTCTAAAGCAAAAGTCAAAACCTCACTCACTCCAAAAGACACAGTGTGGTCCAGCCTCTCTCTCTCCGTAACTGCATCTCCTCCTTCTCTGGTTAGTTCTCTTGCTTGCTTCTGCCACCTCCTTTCTCTTTCTTATAGGTGCCAAAAACTTGCTGTGCCTCAGGACCTTTTCACTGGCTGCCATCCTCCTGCCCATGCCCAGAATACTATTTCCTGAGGAAAAGCCACGGCTCTGGCACTTCTCCATGAAAACTTTCTCAACCTTTATATTTAAAATTACAACCTGTTATTCCACCTCCACATTTCCAAATTTTTTTGCCATGCCATTTTTTCCACAGCACTTATCTCCCCTTACACACTGTAAAACTGATGTCTTTATCATCTTCATTGATTACCTGTTTGCCCCATTAGAATGTGGTTCCAGGAAGACTGGGTTCATTTTTGAACAAATGTATCGAAACTCTGAATAAAGTGCTTGGTACACGGTAGATGCTCAAATAAATGTCAAATGAATAACTGAATAAAAAACAGATAAAAAATCAAAGTTTAAGTCAAATATCAAAGATATGATCATGGCCTAGTTCTTTCTGATGCTAAGGACTCGATGTTACAGTAATTGTCTGCTTCTGTAAGGCTATCCAGGAACTAAAGCCAAACATATTTTCAGACTGAGATCATTCACTTACTTTCCTAGAAATTCATTTTTAGCAGCTTTATGATTAATCAAAGACACACCATTGGAGAACAGTATGAGGAACAAAGTTTCCGTTTCATTGTGTTTTGACCTATAGGTTGAAGAGCTAGAGAAACTAACCATCCAAAGAGCAGTGCTCAGATACTTGAATCCCAGATCTGATTCTTCCCGTGAAGGTGAAGCTGCGTTCACATCTTTCTAATTGGAAGCGTTCCACAGTAAACGAGAGACGCCCAATCTTGTTCCAATCCTATTTGTGGTTAGTGAGTGTCTATGATTCACAGAGTGAACCACAAGGTGACGGGAAGTAATTTTTGATATGGATGTGGAAAATAATTTTGAGATATGAGAAGACAAGTAGGCCAGTTGAAAGAAAGTCTTTGAAAAGGTCTGAAGACATAAGAAGGCCTCCTGTGCTCAGGGAATGGAGAAGACTCGAGAATTAGTGCCCACGGCAGCTGCTAGGGAGCTGTGAAATCAGTCAGGAAAAGCATATTTGGAGGAAATTTTATGCCAAATTAGCCTTGTATCGGATTTATCTGGGTGTTTACAAGCACAAGAAGGTGAGAGCTAATTGGGTAGAATTTGAAACAAAATATGTTATTTTCGGCAAGCATTGTTTGCCTGCATTTCATATATTTTATATGAGAGTTTTATTTGTGTGTGGTTGTTTCATTGTTGAAAATAAAAATGCTAATTAGAATAAAGATATAAAGCACATTTAAAGACAAAGTTTGAAATGTAATAAGTTTCTAAATAAAGAAATTATGTTCTTCTGTGTTTGGAAAAAAGCCTGTTTCCAACTGACAAAAATAAAACTTAAAATACTGTAGTTAGTGTTTGCTAAATTGGTACAAAAATGTTAAGAAACTCGTGTGTGATTATAAAACCATAAAATGCAGTGGGATAAACATTTAAAATTCATTATTTAGCTCAGTAGAGTGCTTTTCCGTTTGATTTCAACACCAGTCAATTTGGAAAATTCACTTAAGTTGTTAAATGATGTGTTAGTTTCTCTATTCTATTTATTAGTTAATAGTGAGTATATTTACTACACACTATTAGTTTGATCTTTGGAAGTAATGGCATATTTTGACTTCAAAAAACAATTCCACGGTTACTAAATATTCAAAAACATTTTTGAAATTATTTTATTTTATCTGATATTTTTCTTTCCAATATAGTTAATTTTATATTGTTTTTTTCAATATTTAAGCCAATGTATCTGTGGAAAGATGCTAAGATGAGTAGGTTTCTGCTACAACATTCAAGCTGTGGGAGCTCATGCGAATCACTGTGGATATAAAGTATAATTTTTAACTTTCAATTTTATAAGTGAATTCTACAACTGTGTGAGGTAAATCGACCTTCGATTAAATTTTCACACAAAACAGACAAGTTGATTTTTTTAAAAGAACAGCCATTTTTTTTAACAAAAACTTCAATTTCAGTAGGAAAGAGAATAGAGTGCCCATTTTGTATTGTCAATCCACCGTTTCCATGGTCAATCTACTTTAGGAAGTGAATTAAGATCAGATGCTATTTTATGATACAGAAGAATAGAAACAAAATTGAGTATATAGATTATGATAGCTAGCTCTTTTCTTTCTTTCTTTTAATATATCAAATAAAACACAAACAGATGAACATTTTCAACAGAAACTGCTAATACTCTCAGATGCCAGGAAGACTTTACACTAATCAAAAGAAGTTAGGGCCCTGAAAAGAACTGCAGGATAATTTGGAAGTACCTAAGAGGGGATTGCTTTATACAGTAACCAAAATAACCAGCGTTAATATAGCGCTGCGTACAGGGTGAAATCTGCAGTAACACTGGCCTCCGTACATTAATTCTTCACCCTAATTTTCACTAAAGAAACATGTCTAGGTTGGAGAAGCGCAGCCATCTGGACCTGCCTTCTGGGATGTGATTTTAGGCTCAGGTTGTGGTGCAAAATGCAGAATGCAAGAGACTAGAGCACACTGGGAGTCATAAATTTTCCTTCCCTTTCCCCAAGGGAAGAACTGAAATCCTTAAAAAGTTCAGTAACAAGTACCTCTATGAGCAGCCAGAAAACCTGGCAGAAGGAGCGCAGGTCCTTCAGTGAAGCAGGGCCGGGACAGGCAGCATCCAATAGCCTGAGGGTGTGCAGCGGGCTTGGCTGGAAAGGCCCTCAGTCCACGACCTGGGAATAGTCAGCAGAGAAGAGAGGGAAGCAGCAGGGAAACTCAAAACCCAGAGTAGGCTTTGTGGCTGACACTGTGTGGCTCTGTGTATCACACAGACAGGATGAAGCGAGATTCCCCTGGGACGGCAGGGGAATGGGAGGGTGTGCAAGGGATTGGCAATATTCCAGTTCTCTTGGGTGATAAGTTCATATTGAAGAGCATTTATTACCTTACAAACCATTGCAAATATACACTTAATTACAAAAGACAGTCGTGGATAAAACAATCATGAGAGTATCATAAATTGTGAATTATGGTTGATGTGATTCTGGGAAACTGAGATCCATAGCATACTGAGATGTAAATTCATAAATTTTCAAGCAACTGTGAATGATATAGAGAAACATGGCAAGTACTTCTCACAATAATGTTTCCTCCATTTAGGAAATCATATATATACAGATATATTTAAATGAATATATGATTTAGTTGAGTTGCTTTGGATTTTCTCCTAAGGATTCTTTTCTATCATCATAGAAAGCCCAGTAGACATACTAAAGTAGAAAAGTAAGAACCGAAGTTGATACAAATTGCACAATAGCAAAACAGTGTAAAAACCACAGAGATCAACCAGATCAAACATTTGGACGCAGCCCACGATCGTGATGCATTGCTTTTCTTTTGCTTCTAAATATCAGCGATGCAATTTCAAAATCTTTTAATGTCTTTGAAAGTAATTGTTATACAAACCAAATGACTAGTTTCTTGATTGGAGTTGATATTTCAAAAGATAAAGGCCAAATGTTTTTCCAAAATTCATCGAAACTGTCAACCTACACCAAATTTCATCGAAACTGTCAACCTACACATTCAAGAAGACTGACAAAGTCAAAACTCAGCACACATGAAGAAAAGTTCATGAAGGTGTATCATAATCAGATTTCTCCAAATAAATAATAAAGAGAAGCTCTCAAAAGCAACAGACACGTTAGAGAAACAAGGATAATGATGACAGCAGACTTTTCGTGAGACACAATGCAGATGAGAGGAGAGTGGAGAAAAGAAAAGAAAAACTGACATTGTATACAAGACATAAGCATCTTTTACAAATATAGGTGAAGGCTTTTTCAGACACAAAAAAGCTAAAAACTTTATCACCAAGGGGTCTGTACTAAAAAAAAATGTTTAAAGCAAGTTCTTCAGGCCTATGAAATACACCAGATGGAAATCCAGATCGAACAAAGAAATCAACAGCAACAAATGGCATATCTGTGAGTCTATGAAAAGTGCCAGATTTCCTTAATTTTAAATCTCTAAAAATAAATTAAAAGCAGAAATAAAGATGGTATTTTAGAATTTGTGTAATATGCAATGTAAATGTGAAACAGGAGTAAGGATTTGCAGAGGTGAGATGGAAGGCAGACTGACTTGGCGACTTGACTTGCAAGAGTTGCTGGGGGAAGGATGTGGCCTGACAGGAGGTGCAGAACTTCCCGGGTCTACAGTTTCGGGGAGCCTCCCACTCACATCCAGAAGCCCCACGAGGTTCTCCCACTGACGAGCCCGGGAAAACCCCTTAGCGTTTTGAGCAGGGCAAGGGGAAAGCAGCCATCTGAAACGGTCCAGCGCTTTTCTCCACAGCGAAGCCTGCTGTAGCGGTGAGAAGCCTTTGCTGGAACCATTCACCCAACCTCAGCCCCTCTAACATTCCTGTCTCAAATCCAAAGAAAAACAGCTAAGAAACATTCATGAATGTCACCATGCGGGGACAGAGGCACAATAAAGACTGAAATTTAACCATCGGATTACAGAAGACGTCCATCCCCACAGTTTACAGCCATGTCAACAGGTCTCCAACATAGCAGCAGTGCATGAGTGTACAGAGCCATGAGGTGCAAACTCTGTTTTAGAAGAAGTTCTTAGGGATGCAAAACAACCAAATGAGGACACTAAAGGAGAATGAAGCCCGAGGCTTCTACAGGTGTATCAAACAGAAGAGACGCCTTATAGCCAACAGCCCGAATCCTAGCCAGATAATACAAAACCTCAAAGAAGGGCATATTGACCTCAGTTCCTATTACCAAGAAAGCATACTCAGTAGTCAACAAAAAATTACAAGCCATATTAAAAGTAAGGAAAAACAATCTAGGGAGACAAAGCAAGCATCAAAAATGGATTCAGTTATAATACAGAGTTTTAAATGATCAGAGAATGTATAATAACTATGAATAATATGTTAAGAAGTCCAATGGAGCAAGCAGACAACATGAAAGAGCAGATGGGTAATGTTAGCAGAAAGATATTTCCTATAAGACAGAATAGAAAAGGAAAAGCTAGAGATTGCACAAAATGGTAACAGAAATGAAGAAGGCCTTTCATAGGCGTTTTGAAAAAAGAATTTATCAATTATAGGTCAAGATGTGGAGAAACTGGACCTCTTATACATTACTGGTTGGAAGGTAATATTGTATACACATTTTGGAAACCATTTTCTTATTTCTCAAAAAGTTGAAGATATTAAAGAAACACTTATAATATGACCATAATATGACCAAAAGTGAATGTACCTCTCAACACAAAGACTTTGACCAACATGTTTATAGCAGCTTTATTTGTAATATATACAAACTAGAAAGAAGTCACATGTCCACCCTATATGAATAGATAACCTCTGATATATCTACACAAAAGAATCCTACTGAGCAATAAAAATCACTTATTGTTATATGAATAAATCGCAAAACAATTGTCATGTGTGAAAAAAGCCAGACCAAAAATACTGTACATTTTTTAATTGTCTTTATATAAAATTCTGGATAATGCCATCTAATCTATAGTGTAGAAAGCAGATCAATGATTAACTGGGGTTGAAGAGGGGAGGGAAGGAAATGTTGGATTTCAAAGGAGCACGAGAAAACTTCTGAGATAGATGTATGTATGTTTATTAGCTTATGTGTTGATAGTTTCGCAGGTGTTTATATAGTTCAAATACGTGCAGTTTATATGTTAATTATATCTCAATAATACTGAAAAAAGTGTGGAAATACAGGCATCCTCAGTCATTGTAAGTGTGAGTATAAATTGTTACATTCATGAAGAAAATTTAGGAATTTTGACCAAGGTTTTAAATGTTTATTCCTTTTGACTAGTTTTTCAACATCTAGCAAATTAATGGAAGGAGAAATAATAAATAGCCACAAGAAAAATTAGAAAAGCATGCTTTGTCTTCTTTATCTTAAAGTGTAGCCTGGCTTGCTGTGTCTACATGTTGATTATCTTTAGCATGATTATTAAGATAGTCCAAACATAATCCACTAAATTACACTCCCACCGCAGGATAGAACTTGTTTGTGTTGACTTTAAAATGCTATGTACCATTTACCTCACGTTTAAATGCTTTTGGCATGCTTAGCACACACCGCAAAATTAAAAGTCTTAAAAAGAACAACCTGTAAGGGATACTGGTAAATATATTTTTCTGATGCAGATATCAAAATATTAGTATCTTCCTTTGGGTTTACAAGTACCATAATCGAGAAGAATTATTACAATTTAATGAAGACTAGAAAGAATTGTTGAAAGTAACTGCAAATTCTGCAGTGAGATATATTTCATATATAGATATACATCTGTGTAACAATATATGTTCTTCTCATTACTTTCTAAAGAACTCATGGTAGGCTCTAATGACAATGAGTAAGAGAAAATTTCTATCATCTGGTCTGATTTGAACCCCTCCTTGTATTGTTCCAGTTCTGTAAGTCCTTTCCTTTTTGCCCCAGTTTCCTTGCCTTGTGCTGATCTGTGCTGAGATATTACTCCTGTGAAAGTGAAAAATATATACAATGACAAAAATATTAAATATTTTTCCATCTCTGGTGTTTCTAGAGGACTTTTCATTTGTGTAGATCAGATCACCAAGCCACCTTTGTATGACACGACAGTCTGGTGTATGATGGTCAGGTGGTGAAAAGAGAAAAGTAAAGATTGATAATAACAATTAGAACAAAGGTTAGATAATTAGATTAGAAGTCTTCACTCCCATCCTGGACTAACTGATGAGCAATAGCTTTTCTTGGAGCAGTCAAGAACCGAGGTCGGTGGGTGAACTGCCACCCTAAAATCCTGAGACAGGCTCATTCAGAGAGAGACAGAAACTGAGATGACCTATCTAGAGCAGAAGCTGCTGGAAGTATAAACTGATTAGAACACAAATCACAATTCTGATGAACTACTGGAGACTGATTTTAGGCTAATACGAGAAGAAGAAACTCCCAGGGGATTCAGGCTTTGGGGCTTCCCAACAATTGTTTGAACTTTCTCTCAGAAATTTCCCCAGATCCTCACAGTGAATATCTAAGAAAAATCTCCTCTTAGCTTTAGCGGGAGAAGGCAAGAGTAAGCAATGTAAAACATGCCCAGACACTTCTCCATAACAAAGGGCCACTCAACAGGATGACGAATCTGTCCAGAGCATCCCGAAATTCCCTCTTAGCCGCAGGAAGGGAATTTCTCCCAGCTCCAGCCTCCTCCAGCCTCTCTGCCTCGCTCAAGTTGGGGGCATAGCCAACAGGGATCATGTCCTCACATGACTCCAGAGGAATAGATTGGGAATGTGGCAGCCAGGGGAAAAGTAGAGAGCGGGGGGAAAAAACTATGGAGAAACGCTGTGAAGGACAGAACTCTGAGATGCAGGTGCAATCAGTGGCCAAGATTTAACCAGAAGTTTATAGAATCTTCTTATTTCCCCTCAAAGTACCCCCACAACACACATAGGGCTACAATGTAATAATATATAAAATAAGAATAGATTGTAGCTGAAGACAATCTCTGTGTGGTGATGTACATATAGAAGTCAACATGGGAGACAAACATGTGGATGATATAGGAATTTGGAGCATCTGATATTGTCAAATAAAAATTGCCCTGATGGAGTTAAAGAGGAAAGGAAGATTTAATTTAAGACTATTACAAAAGGGGAGAGAGGTTGAACTCATCTCTGTTGAAGCAAACGGTGGGAGAGTTTTCAAGCACTGAGATGAGCAAGTGGAAAAGCAGTGCAGGATTTTATTTATTTGGGAGTTTATTCAAAGTAAGCAAGGCTGGCTTGTCATTTAAAAATCATCACAATAATCCATCATATTATATCAATTGAAATAGAATAATCCTTTGACAAAATCTAACACCCATTCATGATAAAAACTCATCAAATATGAATAAAAGGAGAGCTTCTCAGCTTGATAAAGAATATCTACAAATCCAACAGCTAAGACCATACTTACTGCTTAGAGAGTGAAAGTTTCACCCTATTATCAGGGAAAAGCCAAGGATGTGCTGTCCCACCATTGCAATTTGACATCAAACTGGAATTCCGAGCTACTGCACTAAGACACCAAGAATAAATAAAATATATACAAATTCGAAAGGAAGAAATAAAACAGTTTTCTTTCAGATGATCTAATTGTATATGTAAAAAAGGCCCCAAAATAAAAAAAAAAGATAAAGAAAAATACCCTTGGAACTAATAAGCAACTAAAGCAAGCTTACAGGATATAAGGACAATATGCAAAAGTCAATTACTTTCTTACATAATAGCAATGAACAATTTGACCTTGAAATCAAAAACACAATACCATTTACAATGGCACCAAAAATTAAAATACTTACATACAAATCTAACAAAATGTGTATATGGTTTATAAGTGGAAAACTTCAAAACTGATGAAAGAAATCAAAGATTTAAGAAGATGCAAAAATATTGTGTTCATGTATTGAAAGGCTCAATATTGTTGAGTTAACTCTTCCCAATTTTGATTGATTGCAATCAAAATACCAGTAAATTCTTTCATAGATATTTATAAATTCTTCTAAAATTTAGATGGAAATCAAGGAGCTAGAATTGCTGAGAGAATATTGAAGAAAACAAAAGTTGAAGGACTCAAACTATCAGATTTCAAGACACAGTAATATAGACAGCATGGTATTGGTTAGACACATAAAAAATGGAACAAGGTCTATTTCTAACTAACACAAACTTAGTGAATTAATTTTTGACAAAACGTATAGGCAATTCAATGGAGAAGGAGTAATTTTTAATAAGTTATACTGGAAAAACAAGCCAAAAAGAGAGAGCCCACATACAGACCTTTCTCTTTTCACAAAAGTTAACTCAAAATGTATTATAGAAGAAATTGTAAAATCCAAAACTATGAGCTTCTAGAAGAAAACACAGGTGAAGATTATGTTGACCCAGGGTTTGTTGATCAATTCTTAGATAAAATAGCAAAAGCACAATCCATGAAAGAAAATAAATGATAAAATGTGATGTGGGGTCCGTGAGCCGAGGAGTCGAAAGAAAGATTTCTTAGACTCTTAAGATCTGGCAGTAGTGCTCTTTTATTTAGAGAATAGAATAGCATGGGGACAGGACCCATGGGCAGTCAGAGCTTCTGCTGCAAACAAGAGTGGAGAGTAAGGCTAAATTTAAGGCATAGGTATGTGAGTCATCTCTTTACCAAGACAAAGAATATGTAAAAAAGTTAAAATGGTGTCAGTGCCTATAGGGTCTGGCCATTTGGCAGTCCCACAAATTTTAGATAAGAATCAAACCGGATTGAGTTAATGGCAGAAGTCACCGCTTGAATTTTATCCTCAGCTAAAGACAAAGGAGGATTTGGGGGCGGGGGTCAGTTACGTGAGGTTGCCAGACAGTAACCAACTTAAGTTCTTGCCTCTGGCATTGATTAAGAGTTTCTAGAGATAAGGCCATCCCCCTTCTTCCTGGCACAGAGAGGGAAGCATCTTTACAGATAGAGGTTTTCCTTAGAAATGTAAATCTTTCCCAACAAAGGGACAAGCAAATTCCACTCCTTGGAGCCTGCTTCTCATCTGTAGTTTTAAAAGTAACCAGCCTAAAAATCCTCATCATAAACCGTTTTAAAATTAAGCAGCCTAAAAATCCTCATCAAAATGGATTTATTAAAATTTAAAATCACTGCTCCATGAAAACACTAAGACAATAAAAGGACAAGCTAAAACTGGAAGATAATATTGTAAAATACATCCAATAAAGGACTTATATTCAGAATTTACAAAATACGCCTGAACTTTTAGAAAATCAACACTAAAAAAACAGTTAAATGTGGGCAAAAGATCTGAACAGACACCCCATAAAAGAAGATATACAGACGGCTCATTAGCATATGAAAAGATACCTAACATTATTATCCATTAGTGGATCACAGATTAAAACAACAATTAGATACCATTGCACACATATGAAAAAGGTTAATTCCAAAATACCTGACAATACCAGTTGCTGGTGAGGATGCAGAGGACAAGTACTCTCATTCATTGCTGGTGGGGATAAAAATGATTCAAGCTCTTTGGACGGTAGTTTGGCAGTTTCTTAGAAAGCTAATCATAGTCTTAGCACACAAAGGAGCCATCAACCTCCTAGGCAATTACCTATTGACTTGAAAATTTACACCCATGCAAAAACTTGTAAGCTAATGTTTATAGCAGATTTATTCACAATTGTCAAAAACTAGAAGTCATCAAAATGTTCTAGTAAGTGAATGGGTAAAGAAACTATGTATATACATACAGAGGGATACTACTCAGTGACTAAAAAGATACATTCCCATCAAGACACAAAAACACCAATGAATCTTGGATGCATAATGTTATGTAGAAGATGCCAGTCTGAAAAGGATGCATACTGTATAATTTCATTTGTATGACATTCATAACTTCTCACTCCTTGAGTATGTACGGAGTAAGTCAGTAAGCTACACATATTGACTTCCTTTTGAAAATGTGATATATAAAGAGAGAAACTTATCTCAGGAATATGCTCAGAGTCAACATGAGGAGTGCTACCGCTCGTTGATTGTATGTTTCCTAGTAATACGTGTTGAGGATGGCACTTTACTTCTCTGGTCTTGTTTCCCAAAACCAATAACCCCAGTGTAATCATGAGAAGACATCAAACAAATCTCAATTGAAAGAGGTTCTACAAAATGGTTTACCATTACTTATCGAAATTGTCAAGGTCATCAAAACAAGAAAAATCTAAAAGATCATCACTACCAAAAGAAGCCTTAGGACACATGACTAAATACAATGTCGCATTCTGGACGAGATTTAGAAATGTAAAAAAGGAGATTTGGTAAAAACTAAGGAGATCTGAATAAAGTGTAAACTTTGGTTAACAATAATGTATCACTATTAGTTCATAAACGGTGTCAAAGGTATCATATTAATCTAAGATCTTAATAATAGAGGATACTGGGTATGGGGTATGTGGGAATTTTGTACTATCTTTACAATTTTTCTGTACCTCTAAACCTATACTAAAATTAAACGTTTATTTTAAGAAGAGATTCAAGAAGAAAAATATATAACTGCTTAAGGAATGAGGGGCAATACTTTCTACATCAGCCCTATACTGAAGGCAATGGAATTAAATTATACTATACAAGCCTTGAGATTTTTTTTGGTAACCAGACAACAGGATAGCTTCTTCCCTTTAACTTAAGGCTTCTTTCCTAGCCCTGTAAGCAACTGGTTATCCTTAACATTAGGATGTATTCTGGAAACCGTTTACTTAGCAACAATATCAAAGAACAGAATCAAATGAAGAACGTTGAAATAACCAATGACTATTTCTTACTTTTCAATTAACACGGGGTAAATTTCTGGTGCAAGAGGATATGACAAATTCAAATTGATTATTTAATCCATTTTTCTCATATGTTAAAGCTATGGTTGCACATCCATTTTCCTGTTACCTGGAATATTTTTGCTTAAAATCTGTTAATTTATGTCTTTTATGCAAATTTTCCATTGTGTTTTATTTCAGAAAAATGTTATCAATGATTCATAACTTATTTAAACCTCAGATAAATATAAAAATCTCTAGAAACCCCTTCAAAATATGCATATGTAATTTTATTACCTAATCTAACCATTCGAAGTGTGACTCAGGTTCTTTACTTTATTTTTATTTTTGCTCTAGCAAAATGAATGACCAGCCCAATCAATCATACAAATTATTCTTCAGAATGATGAATAGTAGAGATTTGTGCCTGGAAACACACACACACACACACACACACACACTTAACATAATTTGTTTTAAATTTTCCCTTTGAACTGACCTTCCATACTACCTGGCACAAACGGTAAATCTAAATAGTTATTTCATTGGGTGTCTTTATCCTGTCTTCTATAACCACTCTTTTAAGACTTAGTTCCTAGTAGACAATTCATCACATGTGCCTTCCCATTTTTCTCATAATCTAGGCTCCATTCTTCCACCAGATCCTATCCCCCACTTGAGAAATGGGAAGTCCTTGAAAAAGTTTAGCTGTTGTTGTTGAACTGAGGGCTGGACTTGGGAGATTTGCTTCCTTGTCCTTCTGCCCCACATGCTCAGAGGACCATATTTATGCATGTTACTTAAGCTTTGTGAGTGTGTGTAACAACGATGCCTGTTGGGGTTGATTCATCACATCCCAAAGTGGCAAAATGAAAACATAATGTCAAGAAGGAAACTGAGTACAACAGAGCCTTCATTTCTCAGTACGCAGAAGAATGTGTGTTCCACAAGCCTCCGCACGTCATTTCATAGCATAAGGAGGCCAAACAGAGGAAGAGGAAAAAAGACACAGACACACAGACACAAACATGAGTGTATGTATATATATTACACATGTTCTATGTCCCAGTTCAGAGGACAAGTCCCTGAGATAGCAGATTGGTTCTTTTGCCCTTTTAACCATCCAGGACCCCTGAACTGACACTGGTGACTTTAGTTTTTGTGGGATGACTGTGTGTTTGAGACTCAGGTGCAGTCTTATGGAATCTAGAGTTAGACTACCTGGATTTGAATTCGGGCTCCTTTACCTACTACCAGTGTATCCATGGGAAAATTTCTCTAATTATCTACCATGTCATCTTTAAAATTGAAATAATAAAAATAACTTCTTTGTAGTGTCATTGAACTGATTCTGTAAGTAAATGAGTACAAAACACATCACATGATGCCCAGCTTACTAAACAGACAACAAATGATGACCATCCACCATTCCCCCTTAGGTTCCCTTGCTTTGCAGCATCACAGTCAATGGAGTCGTTTCTGGTGCTAAGCACCATTACCCACCATGGTGGGGACTTCCTTCAGCAGGGCTGGAGCTCTGGAATGCGCGACCTCTAAGGTGTGGTTTTGCCATGGAAAAGCCATGCTGTCTCCAGATAATAGGGGGCCTATGCTTTCTTCCTATATTTTGAGACCAAAGATGTACAAAAAATAGCTCCTGTCACATCCTTACGTCAGGAGGGACTGACTGTAATTGCAGACAAATGAGCATATTAACATATTATGTGTATCTAGATAAAGCTCTAGGTGCATAATTTCCAAACAATTTTTCCAGTCATTATTTAGAAATTGGAATACTACCAGGATGCAGAGGTCCACTATTCACAGTCAGGAGTCCTGGTTGTTGTCCAGAATTATTTGGCGTCAAATCTTGTCCTGTCCAAACACCAAAAGAGTCATTAGTCTGAAAGTCCCTCTATTTTAACAAAGATTGTATAATCTCGAGTTTAACAATATAATTTTTGAGCCAGTAAAATAAATTGACAGTCATGTTTATTTTTGCTCTGAGATGAGGAAACCAAGCCGTTGGTGAGGTGGACCCTTCCTGGTGGTCTGCCCTGCTGCTCTTCTCATCAGTGGCTTCCAGGCGCAGGTTTTGACTTTTGGTTTTTGGCTTTGTTTTTTGCTGCACTGGTACTGCACTCAGAAAGCGTGAAGCTTCTTCTCATATATGCTTTCCTCACTTCAGTTCTTAGTTATAGGAATGAAATTTTGTTACCATTTCACTCTCTCTGTCACGTATAGAAAGACTAGTAAATGTTTAACAGCCAACTTTCCAGAATAAAAACCCTGATTTGTAGTGTTTGCTGATTTTTGTGGAAAACACGCTCCCGTCTGACCAATTTCAAGCTACCAAGGTGACGTTGCTGAACTGAGTTAGGAAGGACGTGCAAAACTGTCTTATAAACCTTTGCAACCCAGCTCCAGCACAACACTGCCTCTGTGTGTGTGTGTGTGTGTGTGTGTGAAGTTTTGATATGCCGGCATTTGTTCCAAATATTGAGGAGACAACAGAGAACAAGAGAAAATATTTGTGTCTGTGGTCTGTATAGTCTATGGAGAGAAACAGAGCTTAACTTACTAAATGCATAAATAAATCCAATAATTTGCAAAGCACTAAGTGTATAAAGGGAAAGAGAAATATGAAGATGCCGCAGAGAGTGACGTGGGGGCTTTGATCAGGAAGATGCTTCAGAGAGTTACGTCAGTAAAGCCCTTTCTGGAGGTGACATTTGAACTCAACTTTATCCGATAGCAAGGAACAAGCCAGATAAAGTGTTGAGGGTAGAGTGCTCCACGTAGCCCTGAGGTGAGGACATGCTCAATGTGTTTGAGGAGCGGAAATAAGCCGGTGTGACAACTGGGAGCGATGAGCAGCGAGGTTAAGGTGAGGTCGGAGGAACAGGGCAGGTTACACGGAGCCCACCGAGCAAGACGCGCAGCTCCAATGTTAGTGCTGGAGGCGACGGCGTGTCAGCGGAGCGTGCGCCTCCAGAGGAGCAGCGCTGGGGAGACTCCGGAAAAGTGCAAGGACGTCTGTACCTGGAATTGAGAGGCAGCTCGTCAACACAGAAGCCCTCGCTCTCACCGACGTTTTCTTACGCTATTTAATAGGAAGGTAATGAGTGTGAACTACTGCTATGATGTTTTCAGAGTTTGATGAACAACCAAAAGTTTCACTTTACATATAAGATTTAAAGATCAGGGTTCTTCCAACTGCTAAGGACAAGCGATGCTCCTCCACCCGTGTGAAAACAGAACTCCGCCTCCAGAGGCTGGATACCAGCCGTTTCCACTGGGCCACATGTTGAGATTTTCAATGAATTCTCACAAAAATAATTTTTATTTATTAACATACTTGTTCTCTGAGGTAGTTAGAATAGCTTTTTAAAAAATCTTTCAAAATCAAAATGAAAAAGTGCAGTTCGGGGATTTCTGGTGCTTGGACCATATCAGATATAATTTCAAACCTCATCTTTTCTACTTCTTTCTCATACTAATGATGTCATAGCCTTCTATGATTTATAGCTATTTGAGCCATCCTACTCATTGTTTTGGTGCTATTTATCTGGCTAGATATAAAGTAGTGGAATTTAACAAGCCAGTTAAAAATGGATTCAATCGTGGTGTTTAAAACCTGCTGATGGCACCGGGGCGCAGTTTTTCCTCACTCCACTTCTCTGGGGTGTTACTCTGTGAATTTTGGTTCTGTGAGTATCCATAAGTATTACCTAAATTATAAGAACCTATTCAAATATGAAAATCATCCCACAGAACATTGAGTCACATCCAGAGAAGCAGCAATAAGTTTCTACCTCGTTACTCAGTTTTACATAAGATATTTTGGGAACATTTTGTTTCAGTCTAGGAGCAGCCTTCACTTAGAGAGTTATAATTGTTGTTTCAACAGCTGTGCTCTATGCTGCAGTATTTCAATGAGATGCCATATAATTAAATAATCTTGATTATCCTTCTAAGGTCTTAAGAACTCAAAATGTTTACTCATTGTGAGAATAATTTAAGGACCAAGGGGAAAAGAAACTAGATTCTGTGAATGATTTTAAGTTTCCTAATCTGTAAAATGGTATTGTCTGTTTGTTATGTACCTGTCTGTAGTCTGCACTGACTCTAGATGCCGGGCACAAACAGATCAGAAGCAGGAGGATGGGGACGCTCACCCCTCCCTGCTCAGTCTTCTCCTGAGCTCCTCCTGCCTTTGGGAGGACTTTGCCGTCTGACTCGACAGAGTCTAGGCATCTACCAGTCCATATTCCAAAAGTAGAAAGGGCTACTGATAATTGTCTATGCTATAAATTAAATGTACTTTGATTTCCTCTGAGAGATTCCCCCTTGTGGATAGGTTTCCCTTAGTGGGGGCCCTCAGGGAAGCTGAAGTCACAGCAGGCTGAATTCAGGCGTTCTTGGACCTGTGACTCCAATGCTGTTATAATAGCACCAAAGGTAACCAGGAACTCTACTTGGATTTGTGGCACCCTCGGGGGAATAGTTATAAAGATGGAAGACAGTTTACCTGCCTTGAAGAAGTTCACAGTTTAATGTGAAAGACACTCATCAATAATGAGTTACTGCTCTATAGGCACCAAAACATAGGGAAGCATACATTATTCTGCCCAGATGTACAGAACGGGAGGATATTTCAACTGCACATGAAATTTGACTTGACCCTGAAAGGGTGAATAAACTTTTTCTGGATGTAGATAAGGAAGGACATAATAGGATAAAAGGAAGAAGTTTGAGCAAATGTTTGAATGTGCATAGCTACTTAAATAATCAGAAGAACTGAAAGGGTTGGGACAAGAAGCGAAGAGAGAATCAGGGGATGCTTTGAATAGGTAAGAAACAAGTCTCGGGAAACAACAATGTCCTGGGAATGAGAGGAAAGAGAGAGGCAAAGGAGACTCAAGTATTTCCATGAGACGGAGATCACGTTGGATCCTAAAAGAAACCTGTTTGGAAGATGGTTTATGAGAAACTTTCAGAGACTGCTTTGAGCAATCAGTACATGCGAGTGAGGAAGGGCAGGCCAGTGGAAAGGAGTGTGTGTGTTCAGGGCAGGAGGTGGGTGTCAGGATATGAATTTGGAGGGCGTCATGGTACAGAAGACACTTAGTAAGTTGGGGAAAATGTATTCTGAAAATGCACTGCAAAAAGTGTCTGGTGAGTTGTGGTTTAAAATACTTCCTTTATTTCTGCAAAAAATCATATGAATGTGTTGAATTGAAAGATGGACAAGGAGGAGTGGGAAGATGTAAGTAACACATAAAATAAAAGTAGAATATTGTTACTATAATTAACTTGGGATCTTCGAAATGAAAAAGGTAACAGGAAATAATAACATCAAATGTTTCTTTCCTTAAGACTATTCTTTCACAACTTATAGTTTTTGATAGAAATGGGTTAATGAAGACTATATATGTTAGCATTTGATCATTTTTCAGCAACTTCTTAATTTGAAGAAAAGAGCCTGGGATGTATTCATAGTATTCACAAAACACCTTTTATCCATCAAGATCTTGAGGATATTTAGGACCTCTTCCTGGTTGGTCTCCCTCTAGCGCCAAAGGGCACTTTGCTGACTGGTCATCACAGCAGCCTAAAGCATTCTGGGATAGGTGGTCATGTGCATTGCCAGCTCAGAGACAGAAGATGATAATGTCAAAGAAGGTGCCCAGGATATACATTGCAAACAGTGAATGAAATGTTTATAGTTTTTATAAGAGTTAGAATAAAAATGTCTTTAGAGGAGTTAGATTATGACTGAAAGATTAAATTAAATTTATCCATCCATTGTTATCTGTAAATTTTATTCCCTGGACACTGAAATAAAAATGTCTTTCCCAGGCCCCTTCTAGACCAAACATGATAGGAATAATTTCAATTAAAATACTGAGTATAAATTCTAGAGAAAAATACTACATAATCTCAGGAGGTATAGCCATTGCGCCATCACTACATTGCCTCAGACCATCTGCAGTAAAATGCGTTGGCCTTTCTGTTAAAATGTAAGTCCCAGGTCTCCAACTTCTCCTATTCAATCAGAACATCTGAGTGAAGATAGCGTATGCTGGCAATGTGATTCTTATGCACACTAGGACTTGAGAACCTCTGATATAAAAGTGGAATTGTTGTTATTGTTGATTTGTTTCCTGCTGTCTTTTTATAACATAATAAGGATTGAGGATAAATCTTGGAAAATCATACTCTCTGTAAAATGGGAGTGTGCTAAGCATACAAGATGCTCAATTATGAGGAAAAGTCACCATCAAAACAGATAAAGGAGATGACCTGAAAAGCCTTCTAGGTAGAGGAGTAGCTGCGCTAACTTTGCATGAACTATGGGAAAGAGTGAGGCATGATGAAAACTCCTCTGATGTAGTGTGCAGGCTGGACTGGAGTGTTGACGGGAGGAAAAGAGAGAGGAAGAAATATAGAAGGATTGGTCAGAGTGTGCCGTAAAACTTCTCAGGGAAAATGGGAAAAATAAAATACTTCATCAGCCAAGTTCAAGGGTATGGGGAGGAAGCGCCAAAAAAAAAAAAAAATACCACAAGTAAGGAAATTCACAACAGAAGACTGAGGATATGGAAAGAGTTGCTGAAAGCTTCTGTAGTGTACAAGAATGAAAGACCAACAAACCTCAGGCACCAGCAAAATGTCATTAATTTGTGGACCAAGTAGAGAGACCCGCAAAATAATTCACTCTAATGTTGGGTGCGGAATGTTGTAAACGTTCTATTACTACAAGAAATACTGCAGCAAGTTAGGCCATTGAAAACGTGGCCTAAATGGGGAAATAAAATAAATGATATGATGATGTTCTGCGTCAGCCACTGACAAAATGGACAGAATAGCGTCCTTCTTGTACCGGTGAAGACTGTTCTAAGGGCTCGCTACCCAGAAGGATGAGTTATAGAGATCCGACTGCTTTGCAATAAATTACTTTGATAGGGAAATGCCCTGGCATTTAGGGGGCAAGCAATTAATTCTCTACAAGTGAGAAGGCTATATTTTAGAGAACAGCCAGTGGGGGAATGACAGAGTTTTCAGAATTAAATTCCAGAGCTCAGATGCATTTCTACCTAGCTCCTGTTTGGATCCATCCATAAATATTTGAAAATGTTTTCCTTTTTCTAGGAAAATTCAGATCGGGAAACTCTGTCTAAACTTAACAACTAGACTTAAGGAAGCGTGGCTGTAGACGTTATAGAAGAAGTAGTGTTTCAAAGACATGGGCATGGATACCCTATTTGCACATTTTCAGTCATTATGCAGTTTGCGTTGTGTGTACCTGATGTACAATATAATATAATGTAATATCATATAATGTAATATAATAACACGATTCATATAATTGTACCTATGAGCAGTAAGCAGACTAGTTTACAAAAATTGATATCACATATATAAAACCAGAAGTTGACTTTATTTTGAAAGAATAATGAAGAGAAATTTTCAGACCTGATGTCTGTTCTGCCTACTGTCCATGAAGGTGTTTGAACCTGGTGCGTACATGTAACTGACCATGACAGGAAATCATTCTACATCATGAGTTTTGAAGTTGTTGTATTATAGGTACATTATACGCATCATCAAAAGATCAGCCTATTTGATCTACAATTACTCAAGAGCATGTAGAAGAGGAATTCTGAATATTTTACTTGTTGGGCCTCAGTTTAAAACCATTGCATTCTCTTAAAGAAGCCGTTATAAAATCGTCATGAAGCTGTCTCTTAAACTAGTCTTTGATTCTCCCCAACACAGGTATCCTGGTCTTCCCAAGGACAAGAGATAATCTTGATATATAGCTTTCCTATAATCAGTTAAACTGTATTACAGCAGGAGTGTTCAAACACAATCCAGAGGAACTTGCTGCTGAGGCCGTGTGATAACTGCTGACATGTTTTGATTATTTTGATCTGCCCCCAGGAATTTCAGATGTATCTTAAAATCATTCTCTAGAGTGGGAGACTGAAGAAAATATGTACATTCTTAAAGGATATTTTAGGTTTGGGGGAAAAAGAAGCCAGGCTACCCATTCCTACTTACACGAAGATTTTGGTTTTAAAATCTGGGTAAACGGCACATTGTCCAACTCACTTTGTTAGACGAGGAACTTAAATGCTTACAAAGGAAACGTCTCTTCTCTTCTCGGGGCAGGTCACTCCCTCAGAGCATCACCATTGCTGTGCTGAAGACATCGCGAAAACATCTGTAAAAACGCACACTGAGTAATGTTTATATTCATTGTATAATTAAACTATGTATTTCATTAAACTTTGTATTTTGAGATGTTTTTGATTATGCTTTGGAAGGAAGAAGAAGAAAATATTTTTCTTGTTTATAATTATTTGAACAGGGATTATGTACACGTTCATTTCTGCTTATACAAAAATAATTCTTTGAGACATCACATGAAGAAAAACAAAGCACACAACCTACAACAAAAACCTGAAAGTTTCCATAGAACTTGAGCTTCTCAGGAGAAAGTAAAATAATTTTCTCTTTTATTTCACAAAGCACAAACTCCCTAACCTAGACAGTAAAGTCAGATATGTGTTTCTCTAGGAAAAAAAGGACTAAAATAAAATCAGCCTACATCAATCCAATATCCTTTTAGGAACAATATATGAGCAACATAATCAGCAAATAACAGACTGATGAAAGGGATATGGAAACAGATTTTGAAAGTATAAAGAGAAAGAAAGATAGAAAATTGGTGAATAAGAAGAATGATTGCCAAGAAGATTTAAAGCTTGGTTTTACAACAGTTAGGCAAGGTGAATTCAATGGTGAAATTCACATGCATTCATATATGTTGCTCTGAATGAGATATATTATGCAAAGATACTTGACCTTTAAAAAGAGAAGTTGATATTTTTTCTATGCAAAACAAAACAAAAAATATTACCACAGGTGTAAATGATTATCACTACTATTCTTTTGCGTTTATATTATATTTACAAGGATTAAGACTGAGAGATATTGAATCTGTGTGTGTTAACTCCAGCAGGAAATATTTTGTTAAGATGCATGTGATGGTGCAGTTTGCAGGACAGTAATTTTCATGGACCACAAATGGAAAAAGTCCTTTTTTTCAGGTGAAATAAAAAGAGCAGCAGTTGATTCTGTAGAAGTTATGTGAAGATCTCTACCCTTCCAGTAGAACAGACACATGGAGAATGTGAAAAAGAAACTACCTATCAACATGTAATCTCTCGCACACACTTATCTGGCTTATTTCTTGTCCTTATATTTTCGGTAGTATATAAAAATCATATGTACTCCTGTATGCTATTTTATAAGAATTAAAGTAACTTCTTTCAGTCTTTTCTCCCCAATGTCTGCCGCAGTGTTTTTTTCTAAAGTGCAAATATGACTAATTCATTCCCCTCATAAAAGCTCCATTGGTGTAGGACCAAATCTATAGCATTTAGCATGACATAAATGGCCTTTCATGATCTGACCCCTGCTCACATCTGCCAAGCAAATTTGTCCCCACTCGTATATATATATGCATATCCATAATATACACATTCATATATTTACAGTCCACAGAGTATACTCTCCCTCTTCCTAAACTTTGCATATATCCTTCTCTCTATTGTCCATCTGATGTATCTTTTAAGCTTTAGGAATCATCTTGATGGTCAATTTTGGGGGAGGTTTCATTGATTACACTTCCATTGTTCTGTTTGTTCTAATAATTCCTCATTCATAGCCCTGCCCAAGTACAATCTTACTATTTTATGATTAATTTACTTTTCTCCCCACCCCATGAAAAATGGGAAAGTTGTATTATATGTCTTATTGTATATTCCAGTGCCAGGAACAGCAGAGAAACTATAAAATATGGGAACAATGTCAATTTATATTTATAGAGCACCTCATTTACTCTGCAACACACCTATAAGCCTGGCTATTATCATTGTAATTTTACAGATGAAGGAAATATTTATTTAAGGTCACATTAGTAATTGGAGTTACTGAGGTTTGGACTCAGTTTTGATAATTCCACAGTTCTGTATGTTACATCTCATTGCTAAATTAATGCAACTGAATAAAATGTAGCAACATATTTCACTCATGATGCTATTGCTTCACGGGAAAATAGACTTTCAAAGGCAATGTTAAGGAGGTAACTCTCCTGTATTTTTCTAAACTATGTGCTGTTTGCAGATCGTGGTGCATCTTGGGTGAGGCAAAACCTTAGTCACGGTTAGAGGCAGCGCATCAAGGCTGATCCACTCACCTCTCTGAGTTATGATGGATGAGCCTTTCTCCCATGGATGTTTGAGCAAAGTTGTTTCACTCACCCACAGATGATTTATTTTTGGTGATCCACTTGTCGAATGAAGATTTATTATGGAGGATCCACTATCCAGGGTGATTAAATATGTGCGGTTGGCGTGTCCAGAGGTGAGCAAGGAAAACTGAGACACACATGCACACCTTATCCCAACCTGAACTCACTGATCGTAAGTACGAATCAGGCAACCAAGCCCATACCTTGTGAAAATGTAGCTGGTCCTTATGCAATCTGTATGTTTTTATGATTTTGTTACTTTGTGTCATAATGGGATTATAAAATTATTAAAATATTTTTGTCAATCTTAGTGGACTAAACATAATTTTAAATAAAATATTGAACAAGTGATATCCTAATCCATATTAGTTCAGAGATTTGTAAATGGATATCGTAATGTCTGATTAAGAATTACGTGAATTAATTCTGCTCAGTATATGAACTAACGAATGGGTTCAATAAACCTGCGCTTAACCTAAGGGAAACCTTACATTTTATTTCATCTATTTTTTTAACAGAATCACATGATTGCTGTCAACCATTTTTAAAAATCACTATATATTTTCCTTCCTTAAAAAATTCACACCTGTTTTTACATATTTTTTCTGCAATATACACTTCACCTGTCCCTGTAGAATTTTATCCAATTTTTGAACAGATCATTTTTCACCCAAATTTTTAAACACATTGAGAATCCCTCTTTGTTTCTTTTAAAGATAATGATGTTCTGAATATTCCCCTCATATATTTCTTCCCTTAAAGCTGAGTCAGAACCACTGATAACTACTGTAAGAGTTGAGGTAAAAGTTGATGTTCACTCACCCAGTAGCAATGGTCAATCATCGGAAGCACCAGCTTATCAAGGATGGTTTCAGATGGCACCGGATCAAAAAGCCCTAAAGAACTCGATGTGCTTGATCTCTCTTCTTCCCTGTGTCTCTCTGACCCTCCGTCTGTCTGTCGCAGGAGGATGCTGGCGAGGGTGCATACGTTCTCTTCACACAGTGATGGCTCCAGTCACTTACGCTTGCCTACATGTCTGCAACCTGACCCATGTTGTGTCATTTCTTCTCAGGGTTCCATGTTATGCTGATGCATCTTCAATTCCTATGTCTGTGTAGGTGTCTGTATTGATATCTCCTTTATATCTGTATCTGCATTTGTATCTATACATCTAACTGTCTACTTATCTGTCTATCTACCCTTACATTTTCCTTGTAAACATAGCATGGAGACTTTCTTTCAGGTTTTAGGAGCTAACCGACTTTCATAATTTTCTGAAATTGTTATTGGTAACTGCAACAAAAAATTGTAGACTCCTTAAAAATATTAATATTTGTTGAATTGGTTCCAGTTTTTCTAGATTTTTTAATATTAGATGTCGCCTTATTTGTTTATTTTCAAATTTTCCACGGCAGTTCACTGGAGGCCAGGCAATGTTGTCTCCTAACCTTACACTAAAAAGTCATAAGAGAAAGAAAAAATGCTAAAATCTGCTTTTAAGCTTTTCTCATGGTGCACTTCTTTTAAATTAATGAGTAAATTTTTTTATTTTTTGTCTGTTAGGAAAAAAAAAGAAAACTTTGTTTGTATTTGCATATGCATATGCCCAACACTTCCTGAATCCATGCTTTCAAGAAATATATACCCCAGAAGCATTTTGTTTTGACCACAGTTTTCAGAAATGCTTTCTATTTATTGTGAGGGTCACTTTTCTTTTTAAAATTAACATACTTTAATTTTTAGAGAAGTTTTATGTTTACAGAAAAATTATTGGGAGCTACAGAGAGCTCCCTTATGCTCTTTGCCTCCCATCCACGTACAGACTCCCCCACTATCAGCATCCCCCAGATGGCCCATTTGTTACAACTGATGAACCCACAGTGACACCCATTATCACTCAAAGTCCGTAGTTTACACACGGGTTAACTCTTCCTGTTGTACATTCTGAGTTTTGACAAATATATAATGACATGTACACACCATTACAATATCATACAGAATGGTTTAATTGCCTTAAAAATCTTCGTGCTCCACCTGTCCCTCCCTCCCTCCCTCTCCTGGAACCCCCAGTCAGCACTATCTTTTCCTGCCTCCATCCTTTTGCCTTTTCCAAATGTGCTATAAGTAGCTGCAGTCACAGAGTATGCGGCCCTTTCAAGGTGACTTCTGTCAGTCATCAACATGCCTTAAGGGTCCTCTATGGCTTTCTAGGGCTTGGTAGCTCATATTTCTTATGTGTTTTTAAGATGTTATTTTTTAGAGCAGTTTTAGGTTCACAACAAAGTCGAGGGGAAGGTGCAGAGACTTCCCATATACTCCCTGGCCGGTTATTTTGTTACAATTGATGAACCAGTTTGACACATCATAATCACATTAATTCAAATGCTAATCTCTTCCAGAGACAGACACACCCAGAAATAATGTCTTACCTGCTGTCTGGGCATCCATTAGTCCAGACAAGTTGGCACATAAAATTAACGACCACAGTGTTTTAAGAAAATGGTACTTTATATGGATTTTTGTCATATGTAAATGACTTGCTGCTTTCTACCTCTGAATTGACTACATGAGGAGGTGTTGGCAGGCGTGATTGCATATCTTGTAATCTTGAGGGAAGATGTCAAAATGGCGGAGATGGGGAAGCACAGATATGGAAAGTAATTTGGGAATTTGATGATGTAACAGTGCCCCTGGTTTATCCATCCTTGAAAATATACAACCTCCGTATTTCTTGTCATGTGAGATAATATTCATCTTATTATTTATTTAAGCTTCATCCAAGAGAATACAACTGATACAAATGTCCATCTATAAGGTGATGAAAAGACAAAGTAGAGTTTATCTTAATCAAATAGGGTAACTTTGTACTAATAAGGATAACACATTTTTTTCTATGAAGAAAAATATACAGAATTTATGATACACTTATATAAACTCACACATACCACACGCATTAATAGTACAAGTCTCCTAAGGCATATATGTGTGTGAAAATAGTTTATATGCATGCATGTGATATGCAGTGGGGGATAAAGCAAATTGTTTGGAGGAATATACACTAAATGGACAAGAGTGAAAATGTTCAGACAGCGTGGTGAGGACTGGGATGGGGGACAGTTCAAAGCTACCCTAATATTGATGTGTCACTTTGTAAGTATTTAAAATACAGAACATATTAATGTAAAATGGTATAGTTAAAATAATTACAGAAAAATGAAGAAAATTTTAAAGTGGAAAAGATGAAAACTCTTCAAGATAAGCACTTTGTAGAAAATATGTGGGTATCGGATTGTACACTAAAGAATGCTTAGGGCAGAGCAGTAGGGTGGGGAGAGAATCTTGTGTATATGCCAGCGAAGCAGATGTGTCTAAGCACCTCCATAGGGGTTGACACCGCACTTGTTGAATTACCAGGAAAAGCAAAGCCCCGAGCTCTCAGGGATCCGTCAGCCTCTGCCCATCATTAGCCTCCTACTTGATAGTCCAACTGAAAACACCCTAGGCCATATTTATCCTTAATGGTTGGAAAGTTCAGGGTTAGCATAAGAGACTAGTTGGCACCATGATGACTTAGCTATGATTTAATGCACTAAAGGAGCAATTTACCAAATGGTACCCCAGAGGCCTAAAAATTAATACATTTTCTAGAAGTGCCTAAATTAATCCCAGGGTGTAGTTAATAAACTCTGAGTCTCTATTTCAATGTTTCTATAAATTGGGAAAGTAATTAATTTTTGTTAACAAATTTAGCGGAAAAAATCACTGTTATATCTGTTTAAATTTCATTTTTAAACACTAATTGTGAACATTCTATTAGGACTTTGTTGGCACATTTTTTTCAAGCTGATAATTTGTTAATACTATTTAAGTTTCTGGCAAAAAATGAATCATTACTACCCTCATATTCATGATATTCTCTGACAGGCTAGACTGAACCCCTGCAGCTCAATTAATAAATCTATTTTAAAGTTGTCCAGTAGAATATATATGAATTGTGCTGCACCTTATTTCTGGAAACTACAGGTGTATTGATGGAAATCTGCATGTTGCAAGTGGTTTGATTTGTGTTAGGTAAAGAGACAGCATCTTTTTAGAATAAAATAAAGTAAATAGAATTTTAAAACACATATTTAATAGTGAAAGGGGTGGACATAAGTACTCACATAATCCAAATTGAATAACCCTAATATTTAGCAACCCTTGGGTGCTTGGTGATATGTAGATGCTATCTTGATTATCTTGAGTTTAGAATTTTCTGTGCATTGCAATTACTCTATCTGCAATCTAAAAACAGTAAATTATAGAGGTTCTGCGAAATATTAGTAAGCTGAAATGTAAACTTATATAATAGCTTCAATTTTTTATTCCTAAGGAAGATCTGCCCTGAGCTAACATCTGTGCCAGTCTTCTTCTATTTTGTATGTGAGCCACCACCACAGCATGGCCGCCAACAAGTGGTATAGGTCTGTGTCCAGGAACCAAACTCAGGTTGCCAAAGTGGAACAAGTGGAACTTAACCACTAGGCCACAGGGCCAGCCTAATAGCTTCAATTTTTATGCTTGGTTTTGGTGATCCAGTTACTGAGATGAATCCAATTCTCATTCCACAACGTATTCTCAACTTTAGAGACAATATCAACTCTCCAGCCTGCCAGCTTACCTTGAAGATTTTGGACTTGCCAGCTTCCACAATTGTCTAAATCAATTCATTAAAAAATAGTCTCTCTCTCTCTTTTTTGTGCACCTCCATGTGTACACATATGCGTATGTGTATGAGAGAGAGAGAATCTCACATCTCTTTCCTTTTGGTTCTCTTTCCCTGGAGAGTCCTAGCTAACACAGAATCTCCTAATTCAAATTCTTCCAAAATTTTAGGATAAGATTCAAACTCCTTACCATGACATATACAGCTTTTTATTTTCTTTCTAGCACATCTACCTTCTGTGTCTATTCTTCACCATACATATTTAATGGTGCCATACGAATTATTTACCATTTCTTGACACCCAATGAGCGTGTATTTCATTGTTGATTCACTTTGTCCACTTATTTGTTTTGTCCTTCATGTGTACTTACAAAACATAGCTTTGAGGAACTGCTGTTTGTTACAAACTGAGCTGATTTCAATGCTTGAGAAAGTAATCAGTCACTTGCTACAGCTGTGCTGATGACAAGGAATACAGCTGATGGCGTCTGGTCAGATCTGTACAGTGTGCTAACCCCTGTGAGCTCTTGAAGTGCGTCTTGTCTGAACTGAGGTGTGCTGGAACTGTAACATAGACCCTGGACGTCAAACACTTAGTGACAGATGGATAATTAAAATTTGTTAAAGTTTTTTTCACCTTTACTTTTTACTCTTTCTAGCACGCTTGTTAGAAAATGCAGTTACACGTGTGGCTTGCATTTCTGACTCCTCTGACCTGCTGGGAAGTGCTGGGCAAGACCCTCCTCTCTTCTCCATCATCCACTCTTCCTTTCCTAGACATCACATGACACTTACTGCGCTGTGTTCCAATCTACATATCAATAGTTATTATAACTTTTTGAAATGTGTTCTGAATTTCCTTTGGCAAGCATTATCACTTGCATGTGCTTGACAAGTAGTAGATACTCAAGAAGTGTCTGTCAGATTCATCTTCTAGTGAATGAAACAGTGCATATTTCACATACAATTGATATAAGGATGTTGTAGAAATGCTGCGAATCACTTTGTTTTTCTAGTGCTGTCTAGGCCCTTTCGCATCTGGACCACGACATCTCAATCCCACACCACTCCTGTCGGATTCCTTGTGTGGCACTCGGTTCTTACAGTTAAAGTGGACCATTATGCCTAGTGTCCCTCCAGTTTCAAATTCTCCCTCAAAATATCTAAGATTTCCATATTCTCACAACAGGACCTTCCTTTTCCTTGAGCAAGATCCTAGAGAGTTGGATCCCTTGGTCCCTTGTTTGAATTTAACATATATATTAGTGCGTTCGTAAAACATCTAAACCTCTTTGGATTCTCTCATCTCCACCTCAAGCAAAATGGCAGCTTTACTCCACATACAACAGGAATTTTCCTTATGATGTACCCCACATGACTGCTCTACGGGCAAACAAGCTTCTGCGTCCTCGGCCATTTGGTGTGCTGGAACACACTAGTTTTTTCTTTCCTACTTTAAATCTAAGATAATTTTCAAAATCTCTCTGGGTTTTTTCTAAAAATGTATTTTCGAAGTTAAAACTGAGCAGTACACCTTATCTTTAATGGCTTGATGGGTTGAGAAGCGCAGGGCAGAAAATAATAATAATAACAATAATAATTTGAATGGAAATGCCTTGGGCAATGTTTCAAAATGCCTCCTACACTTGTGGGCCATTTTGTCCCTGTTTCACTGCTTTCCTTTCTCTCTAAATATTAGGGCGTCAATGATTCTTTGCTCATTCGTATTTGAGATTTTTCTCTCAGCTTTTATTTACTGTAATTGTCGTTTATTTAAGACAGTCTGTCCCCACTGCAGTGGAAAAAGTGGCGTGGCAAGTGTTGGAAAGTGCTATTCCTTTCCTGAGAGTGAGTACTTAGGCAGGGGAAATAACCTCCCTCTCCATAATTTACATCCAACTTATAGCTTTAGGGTCTGGATGAAAAATACGTATTGCTTCTTACTTTCAACAACCAGTGGGGTGGAGTATCATGTGGTCTTGACACCCTGCCGCACGAATCATCATGACCTGCAGGAAGGACTCTCAGCTCTCCCCACGGTTAACTAAGTTGGGACCGTCCTCATCGTTACCACAATCATCTTTTTCTGTAGCAGCTTCTAATTTTATTTCTACATAAATCTCTTCCCATCAGTCTTCTGTCTTTTAAGAATTACTCAAAAATATAGTTTTCTGGTGACATTTTGTGATTTTTCTAGCAGTGTAATAGATTTATTCATTTTGAAATAGTTTTTTTTTGTTTACCAATGAAGTTATATAGGAAGGAGAAAAGATATTTTTCTCCATTTTGCAATCTTGATCCATTCTTCAAATGATTTTATTTTTATTTCCAAAATTTGAAATTTTCTCTTGACTGTTTAAAATCCTTTACTGACTACCTATAACCCCCTAAGCAATAACCAAATTTATTAACACTTCACACAAAAACCTTCATGATTTTCTTACCATTTTAGCATAAACTCAGTCTCAATCCTGTATCCTACGTTACTCACAGTGGACAAAGTTTATAAATCTTGGGATCAATTGATTCCTTCCCATCTTTCATAGCAGTATTTTTTGCCTGTTCTTTGCCTGGCTTAAACTCTCCCAAGTTTTATGACATGACTATAATGTCAATCTGACGTTATAGGATGAATTCTTTGACTTTTCTCTCAGCCTAATTAGATGCCTTCTCTGTGCAATTTTAAGATCTTAGACATATACCTATTTCAAAGCTTGTTATCACATTCTGTAGTAATTTTTCACGTAAGTGTCTCCTAGCTGGGCTGTTAGTTTCTTAAACAAAGGCTATACCTTTGTTGTCTTCATAGCTTCAGTGCCTGGAGTCTTGCAATGTGTATGCCAAAATGGTTCTGAATAATTCAATGAGCATGATGTAGTCATAAACTATTACACGTATTTTAACGATATTAACACAGGGGCACATAATAACAATATCTCAGCAACACTTGACTTTAGAAACACTGTATCCTACCAAAGTGAATCATGGGGACTTGAGGCTGCTGTGCACTTTTGGTCTTCTTTGTGGAAACAGAGAATAACTTTTGATCAAACCTGAAAAGCGTAATTCAGTCACTCTGAGGGGTTATCGTCATCAATCAGAATAGCCTAGACATCTTTTATTTGTAAATAAGTTTTCATAAAATTTAGTCATCTTATACCTCTTCTCTGGAATATCTTTGAATTTACTTCCTCTGGACAAATGTTTTATACATGTCTCATTAAAGCAAAAGAGAAGCAAGAACATATTTTAAGGTTGAAAATATTACCCAATAAAATAAATAATTTTTTTCACTGATAAATATCACATTTTCCACTTTCTAAACGGCTATATAATTTTTTCCAGTCAACTCTATTTTTAATTAAGTTTATCTGAAATGTGTGTTTCTATTCTTCGTGAAGTTTAAATTTCTCATTGTCAGCCAAACCTCTTACCAAAGGAAATATATCTACTTATCTGTTAATTTAATATCAATGCCTTATGAGAATTAGAATTTTTAACAGTGATCACCAATGCTTTAAAAGTTATGAAAGAGAAAAGGCAAAACATACTTGGAGATAAAGTCTTTAAAATATAGACTATTCAGGGACCATATATTAATATAATATGAAAGTTTTCCTCCAGATTTATAAATAACTTTCAGATTTTTAAGATATTAAAATTAATTAAGGAGCTGATTGTCATCTTCATGTTCAGAGTGAAACCTTTCCCTGGGTTTCACAGCCTGTGTATTTTGGTGTTCACTGTCATCCATCGGTAAAAACATCCAACTCAAGTTTTCTGCTCATCATTTCCATAACAAACTCATAGTAGAAGATTAACTTGTTCAGTTCTTCTGTCAAGTTCAAAAGGTCAATTCAAACTGTCCCAACTGGCAAATTGGAGCATAATTTCAGATGCAATGATAACTGACATTATCAGAGATAAGGTTATGTAGGTGGTAAACTTTTCAAGGTTTAAACATACATCTGATATTGTGGTGACATGAAATATTTATTGCCAGAGATAACTTTTTCCTTTTTCTTTGTATAGGTTTCCAATGTAACAATCTTTGAGCAATTATTATGTGCACATTCTCAGCCATAGTTTTGTCATAAAGTTCACTACAGTTACAGCGGAAGTCTTGGACACAGTAACAAGTAAAGGAGAATATGACACTGATGGTGAAGAAATTCTGTGACATGTGGAGCCCACTGCTCTGCTGGATGCTGAACCTCTGTGTTGGGAAACAGAATCTTGCCTAGACTGCCCATGACAAGATGGAATCATTCCATACTGCTTTTCTTGGGCCCTCTTTTTGTCTAAGTGCTTTCAGATGTCAATTCGTAATTATAAGTATATTCATTTTTAAAATAAAAGTTGCAGTAACTATTTTTTCAGAGAAGTGAATTAACTCGTGTAGAGTGAGACAGCTGAGTAAACGGTAGAGTCAAGGATCTGAAGAAGCCGATGGTCCATCTCCAGTAATTGTGCCCTTATATCTTAGGGCACACCCTTCCTCCAATCGACAGATGATATGGATTAAGTTCATAAAAAGAGACTAAATTAAGTTTTAAAATTCTCCTTTAAATTTCTCCCTATCTAATTAAAAGATTGAATAAAAGAAAACAACCAAACACAACTGCAATCAGATTAGATTAATTGAAACTTTGGAGGATAAATTAACAGGAAGATTTAGTGTATATGTATTTAAATAATGAAATGAAGCCTTAAAAGTTAAAATGGAAGTTGGACTAAAAAAATCACAAAAACTAATTGAAAATAAGAAAGCTAATTTGAAAGCATATATTTTAAAACATGATAAAATCAATTGGAATTCTAAGTAATTTTTCAAACTAACTTTGCAAAATCCAAGAAGTTGAAGTGAGGTAGGTAAGAGCAATGTTATCCTCATATCCCAAGCCTGTTACTTTCCCGCCTAGACCAGGGATAAAAAGTAGATTTTAAACCAGAGGCCATCTCTAATCCACTGGTTTTTCCTGCCAAGTCGGATGCGCAATTGGAAGTATCCTCAGTCCTCTGTGATCTGGAGGAGAGTCCTGTGACTGGTGAAGGCTTTGTTGTGAGTGTGCCCCAGGAATGACTCCACACCCGCCCCGCATTCACCACCTTCCCTTAACAAAAGTGCGATAGAAGAGCCTAGACAGGAGAGTGACTATCAACTCAGAAAACCCACAACTCGCAGGAGCTGGGGGCGACACTGCTGAAGATTGGCTCAATCCTTCAGGCGGTGATGGTGACCGAAAAGCTGAATGGGTGCTGGGTTAACAATAATTCTTTTAAAATATAGTGAATACCCACGAAGTACCATTACTTGTTAGAAACACAAAGATGAGTCAAAGGCTCCCTGGCCTGTGGGAGTCTACAAGTGGTCGACGCCAACGATAACCAAACAGGCCATCACCTGGCACCAGAGGTTGAAACAACACGTGTGGTTCTTGCTCACGTTGTCGTTCCAGATCTACAGAATCCACAGGCTTCTCACAGCTTTGCTCTGTGCAGCAGCTACATTCTGGAAGAAAGTCAAAAGAAGCAACTCCAGGTGAAACTGCAAAATGCCTGTTAAAGTTTCTGCTCAAGATCCTCAGACTGTCACTCTTGCTCTCATTTCTTGGCCAAAACAACAAATCACAAACCCAGTTTGATGTTAATGTAGCAAAGCAAAGTTAACTCTTCCCACAAGAAGGGAAAAAAGTCACACAGCGACAGTCAGGAATACGTATGATGTTCCATATGTATATATATATGGCACTGGGGGTCCGGCAGTCAATGATTATTGAGGATGATTTTGGAGGACAATGATGTAATCTGCCAGTGTAAACACCTGGTCAATTGCTTTATGCCTCATTTTCCCCTCCAACAGATAATGTTATAATCAACTTTCTAACACACATCTCTTCACGGACCCATTCAGAATTTCTCTGGGCTCTATGCCCAGGAGTAGAATTATGCAGTCTGATTTTGATCAAGTAATCTTATTTCACAAATCTGAATGGAGGGCACAAAGTTTCCTTGGCCCCACATTTCTGTCGGCTTTTTCCAATTTCCTGAAATTTGGTGATTTAATAGTGGGGAGTGTCTCATTTTTAAACTGGCTCCCTCTAACTTTGTCAGTTTTGCTTTAGTTTTCTTGTTCTTTTTTCTGCTAGTCAGCAGCAGTTCCTGTGTATTATAGATGTTTAACTTTATCACTTTTATATCGTAATTATCTTCTTCAAACATTGTTTGTTAACCTCGTCATCCATGACCTTACATCCAGGCAGCCACTGCGTGGTGCTCCCTCTCTTGTACCTGCCTCTCAGATGTGCTTCCTCCCACCCCTCCACCTACGCCTTCATTTAGCTGAGCAGCATCTATTGCTGGACCACTGTGGGAACTTCGTACATTTCTTGTCCCAGTCATACCTCCTGATGTGTTTGCAGACTACCACCAGAGTAACAGTCCTGTAATAAAAGATGATAGTAATAATAACGACAGTCATCCATTTAGTGCTTACTACTTACCAAATGCTATTCCAATTTCTTGGATGTATTTACTAATGTAATCTCCACAACAGTTCTGCAGGATTGCTTTGACTCTCGTTCGTATTTGAGCTGAGTAAACCGAGTTCGAGGGCCGTGAAGAACAGTGACTATCTGGCACCACGCTGCTCCATCTACCGTGTATTGTCTCAACATTGCCTCTCAAACTGAAGTTCTAGTCATGTCATCATACGAACTGAAAAGGATTAATGTTCGTCATTACTTAAGAGGAGTTCCCAATCCCACCTCTGCTTATATTCTAGCCTCAGCCTTTTGTCTTTCTTGTTTCTGAAAATCCATGTCGAGGGGCGCTTTTTCCTGACCCCGTGCTTCGTGCCTGATGCTCCTTCCTCCTGGATTCTGCCTTCTTTCCCACATCCATCAGGTTAATGTTTACTTAACATTCAGGCGTTGAAGAAGTCACTTTCTCTGGGGAACCTCCCTATGTGTACAGCGGATGCTCCTCTTATCAATCTTCAGAGTATCTTTGAATTGCTTTACTGTAGAATGGATTTCACCGTATTTTAATTATACAATTGCTTTATTTTCTGATATACTAGGTTTTAACCTGTGCAAAGACAAAGATTCTGTCTTATTGTTCACCTGCAATTCCAAACTAACACCATGCCTGTCACATACCAGGTGCTCCGGAAGACAGCATTACAGAAAGAAAGAGAAGGGAGGAAAGAAAGAAGGAAGGGAGGACGGAAGGAAGGAAGGAAAGTAGGACATATTTAAATACAACCACAACCAATTTCTAGAACCATATAAGTGATTTAAAAAGTTACATGGAAGTGTCTCATCATGTGAAAGAGGGTGCTTCAGGCACTAACGGGACCAGCGACAAGGTGCACCAGTGAAGACGACGGGTAGATCTCGGGTGAGGACAGGTCATGGTCTGCAGCTGAAATGGCCCTCTGTCTGGTGCAGGCCAGAGTCTCGCAGAGGCAGCAACTGTCTGTCCTGTTCTGTTTGTCTGATCTGGTTGAAGACATCTGCCACGTGTGAGCTGGCCAAAGGACATCAGCATATGCCGTTTGCGAATTAGGGACAGACTGCCAGGATCAGTCCCGGCCGCTCACCCTTTCCAACCTTCTGTGGGAGACACAGTCGTTTCTCGTGAGAGGTGCCAGTCTCCAGCCTGCGAGGAGCTGGGGACACCGGCTCCACCAGGCTCCACTCTGCCTGCCTCCCCAGGGATTCAAGTCTCCTTGTCTTCTTTTAGTGTCTCTACTGACAGCATAGTGAGAAATAGCACACATAGCACTGGATATTTTGGCCTTTCTTTTATAATCTTCTTGGTACTTTAAAACAAAACAATTACATCCAAAATGGAATAATTTATCTCAAAGATTGATGTAAATCTGGTGATGATAACAAAAGTATTTTTTTGTGTGAATTGGCTCAATAAGAATCAAACTGTTTCCAAGCTGTGGATCTTTCTTGGAGAAAATGTAAGAAAAAAAAAGAGAGTTCAAACAATAAGGGAAACTTCTGACCATTTCTCCAGACAGACAGCTTCAGTATTCCCTGATGGCGGGCAGCCCATATCCAACTGTACCCTAAACAGGCTGAAAACGCCGATGAGAGAAACCAGGAAAGGAAGCTGGAGCCGCCAAGCCGTGTGTGCAGCAGCCAACGGCATCCTGCAGGCCAAGACTCTCCCACCGGCTCTGCATGTAAAACCAAATGAAACGAATGGCTCACAAAAGGAAATTTTCCAGTCACTTGCTCACAAACTTGTGATTCTCTCGTACGGTTTGACAGAAAATTTTAGAATATTTTAGCTTTTCTTTTTTCCGCTAGTTTTATTGAGATTTACATGACATTTTGTGCAAGTTTAAGGTGTGCAATGTACTGATTTGAGATATGTATATGTTGCTAAATGATTACCACAATGAGGTTAGTTAACACATCCATCCCCTTACAGCGTTACAGTTATTTTTGTGTGTGTGGTGAGAACTTTTAAAATCTTTCCTTGTAGCAATTTTCAAGTATACAATACAATACTGGCGGCTACAGTCATCTTGCTGTATATTCCACCCCCAGAACTTATCTTATAGTTGGAAATTTACACCCTTAAAAATGTTTTTTTTTTTTTTCTCTCATATTCTTCTTCCCTTTTTTGGAGGTGGACATAATTTTTAGAACACCTTGGGGAGGCCCTGCCAATTTTGTGTGAATTTTTCAGTCTTTATAAAAATTAATTTCTAATTAATTTTGAGATGGTTATGCTTAGTCTGTTGGACAGTTTTCGTGACATAAATCAAAACAATCTTCCCCTCGAATGAAAGCAAATACATTACAAATGAATACTTTAGGTCTGAAAAGTATATAATTATCTTGATAGATCAGGAAGAAGTACTTCATTCTACTCAACATGCATTCTTGATCAAATCTGAATACAGCCACTGTATGATAACAACGTGTCAACACTCAACTGAGAACAAACTACATAATTAAAGTGCTGATGAGAGAATTATTATTCTGTAGTTTATAGCAAATCATATGACAAGCTATTGAGAAATAAGAAATATGAAATTTATTTTTGTAAACGAAGTGTCTCCATAAAAACTATAAAAGAAAAAATTAACATAGAATAAATGAGAATATGGGAAAATCACAATCTCTCACTCAGTTCAAAGATTGAGCTTATTCTCAAACTCAGAGGCCATCAGTTGACGAGATCTGGCACTTTTGAGAAGAAACATGCAACGTGACCTCAAATAGGTGTGTGTGTGTGTGTGTGTGTGTACTTGTAATTTCCGCCAATCTTTGCCAAAAGGGTCATACAGTCATTCAGCAGAGTAACTCAACGCCGAGGAAGGAGCATATCCAGATCTTTGAGGATTTTCAGACTCAGGGTTTTGCTCCCAGGGCCTGAGATGCCCCCACGGCTCTGTTGGAGTGCAGACATGTGGAGACCAGGTGATGCACTCCTTCTGGACAATGTTCTTTTACTTTGAACACACTGACCCTCAGACCCTTAAGGAGGTTATTTCTCTGAACTTTTAAACCCCAGGACATAACTATCTCTCAAGAAAATCAACTAGTCACACGGAGGCAAGAGGATTATATCGGACTCTTTCTTTCTTGAAAAGGGGATGCATAGCAACAATTTATATTTCCTGGGATTGTGACACATTCTGGAAATGCCATTTACCTTTCGGTTCACATCCCCTTTGCCAATACCACTCTCGGAGACCTGAGATCATTGGACCACACCAACATTGCCTCAGACCAAGGGAATCACTCTACAGTGAAGGACATGTGATTATGGGATCAACTATTTCTGCCCATATCACCTGTTGGCTGCTGACCTGATGGATCTCTGAGGTGGCCTTTTAAAGACTCAGAAAAAGAGTTATCTTGATGGGTATACAATGTGGAGATGGGTAGCTGGTTTGTGTGTTAAACCAATGACTATTCATGTTGCTCATGCTTTGTTTCCAAGATCTAAAATACATGAGACTGGGAACCAAAAGCTGGAAATAGGATGCCTCTTCTCTTTATTGCTTCCATTGATCCATTTGGAGAATTTGGGGTTATTATCTGTGCATTCCAGAGTTTGTGGGATTGGAGAACCTAGTTCCTGGAAGTAGTATACTTTCAGCAGAGGACACAACAAGGACTCTGGTACATGAAACACTGTAACTCCTGCTTCTTCACTGTGGCCTTCTCATGCTGATAGGTTAGAATCCAAAGAAGGCATTTCCTGTCCTGGAGGAGCTAATCAAACATCATTTACTTGCTGTGCTAAGGTTGCTGCTGCACAATCCGCAAAAAATTGTCTAGAATTCAAGGACTGCTGGGGGCACTTGCTTGTGCTTCTACTCTTGTGGTAACAGTGAGTGGGCAATTGAAATAAACACAGAGAAATAAAAACAGGGAATCAGGAAACCAGATTCCTCAGGGATTAGGCCTAAATCACCTCATGAGGCAAGGTACCTAAGCTGGTGGATGCTGGCCAGGAGAAAGGGGACTTTAAGATGGATGGTAGAGGGGAAACATGATGAATTCAAGCTGCAGTCCTGGGACTAGCTCCAGCCATAGGAGTCTCTCATTCATCATCTTTCCCATCTAAGATCCGCTAGAGGTTGATGCTAACTGTCACCAGGAAGCATGAGAACTGAGTCTCCACACTGGGGACTCAAGGTGGAACATGGGTGGAACAGGACAATGCAAGGAGTACCACAGCACACACACCGATGCCCCACAATCCACCCAGGTTTGTGGATAACGACAATGGATATTTGTCAGTGCATCAACAGCTTCCTATCTTAAGAGCATGTTTCTTCTCCTCCTGAGAGCTTTCCTGATAAGCAGTTGTTCAGCAGCAAGTAGGTACTAACCAAGTGTGAGGGGAGTTACTCCCCAGGAGAGTTAGAGACCCCAACTCACTTTCCCACAAAATGAACCCACACACAGTCCCCTGTTGATTGCTTCCCTCCCTTCTTGCCTCACACTCTTCATTTCCTCATAGGTGCTTTCTGGGCTCACCTCCAAATAAATGTTCAGCACCTACCCCTGTATCTCAGGGTGGGTCTTTCTTTGGGGAACCTCAGATAGGGAGGTGGATGACAATGAGCTATGCTGTAGCAGATGCCCAGGCCCCTTTAGGAGTTGGTGCACCCACTCCCCCGCTGCTGTATGGGCTGGTTGCTGACAGCTCACAGCTGTGGCTTCCCTGGAGCCTGGCCACTCTTCTCCTCTGACAGACCAAGCTATCTTGCCCTTGCCTTAGACCTCAGCAAAGGCCCTGGCCTCGAGGTAGGACAAATTCTGCTTGTGATTTCTATCCTTGAGCCTCTTTGTGGCATCAGGCTGGAGCTGGTCTTCAGAACAGATGCTTGCCAGCATAGTGTCTCCTTCCCATCTCATCCCTCACAGACTCCTCATGGCTCTCGTGCAAAAAAAAAAAACACTGGAGTGGATGAAAAGAATCACTCTCGCAGGCTTTGCATCTAGAGAAGCAGACCTAAAACATGGGACATTCTGGCTGCAAGGCTCTGACATGTGTGTGAACTCTAGACACCGGGCAGAGACCTCGGGGTAGGAAGGAGGAACAGAGCTCAGAAGGCAGCAAGGGCAGGTAGAGGTGGGTTGTCTCGTTGAGAAGGGGCTCATGGTGCTATTCCAAGGTGTGCAACCCTGAGGGGAAGTGGTGAGCCCATCTCCAGGGAGATAGGAAGGACTTAAAAGTGGAGGGACTTCTGTGTATATTTGGAAAGCTGCAAGATCCCAGTAAGAAATGGCTGTGTGGGCCTCGTACAGGACTGAGTAGCCTTATAGGTTTCAGGGGTGCATCTCCTTTAAAAGGATGACCCCTTTGCTCCCATGGGCAACAAGTAAGAGGTGCTGGTCTTAGTCACCCTTGTAGAGGGCTTCGAATCATGGGTGGGGTAAGAGCTTCAGAACGTTTCCTGTGTGTGAGGGTAGACAGACCTAACCCAGAACCGCCAGACCTGAAGAGACCTCGTGGAAGAGGACAAGTTCACCGTGGTGACCCCCTGGGAAAAGACTGACGGCCAGGAGCAGCTGCCGAGCTTGGCTGATGGACATCCTGGCCAGCTCTCCTCAAGCAGGGCTCGGCCTGGTGAAATGCCCACCTCGATTCAGATGAACTTTAGAGGAAAATGGAGATTCCCCAATTTTCACTGATCTACAAGAGGGAGTTATTATACAGATACCTTTATTTTAATCAAAGGTTTGTCATGATCATGAGATATATTTTGCTAATATTCTAATTAGTTTATAGTGCAAATAGACACTCAATGAAAATTTAAATGACAATAAAATCAAACTAAGCTGAAGAAAGTGACAGCATTGGTTATTATGAAGCAGGTGATGGCAAGCGATAGAAAACACAAAGAAAAGTGGTAGCAAACTTTTGGGCAGTATTTACAACAAATATTTCCAGATATACCTACTTTAAATGGGCAAATAGCTAGATTTCTGGAAAGCAAATGTTATTTAGAGTCTGAAGAAACAAAATTTTTTCTCAAGGAGAAAATATAATATTTTATATTTGTGTTATGATTTACTATTTAAAATGTGGTTTTTCAATATTAGCTGATTGATTCCTGACTATATCAATGATGAAATATCAGGCAGTTATTTACTTTTGCCGGCTGAGGAACTGGGACGTGGTTGAGACCAGGAGAATCACGCATGTCCTTTGATGTACCTGTCCGGTCCCACCCTGACATCCACTTCTTCATGTCCGTCTCCATTGGTCCTTCTGGAATCCTGTGTCACTTGCTCTCTCACCACACCACCTGTGTCAGTACCAAATCACCCGGAAAAATTGTGCAGCAGCTATGCATTGAGGTCACATGACCCTCCCTCAAATAAATTTAGTCAGAATATACAAGGGAGATTATAATAACTAAGTAATTACATTTTGTTTTTCTTTGTGACAAAGCTTTGCTATTTTTGATAAACTCCATGGGAAATTTGTTTTTCAAAATTAAGGCTATTGTTACTTTGAAGTCTTATAATAGGCTAAAATTATACAAAGATATATGAATCCAGAAAAATATTTTTAAAGTAAATATCAATCAAGAACCTCACAGGGGCCGACTCAGTGGCAGAGTGGTTAAGTTCGCGCTCCACTGCGGCGGCCCAGGGTTCGGATCCTGGGCGCAGACATGGCACCGCTCGTCAGGCCACGTTGAGGCGGCGTCCCACATCCCACAACTAGAAGGACCTGCAACTAAGATATACAACTGTGTACAGGGGTGTTTGGGGAGATAAAGCAGGAAAAAAAAAAAAGAAAAAAAGAGATTGGCAGCAGTTGTTAGCCCAGGTTCCAATTCTTAAAAAAAAAAAAAGAGAACATAACAAAAGTAGTAGATAATCATTCTTTAGCAAGAGCAGACAGATCAAATTTCTTTGTTTTCACAAAGGAAAAAATTGAGGATATTTTCATGTGGAAGGGATTCTGTTTGCTCTCACCTGACCACTTCACATTAAAGATCAGGAAGCAGAATCCTCAGGTTGGACTTCCTTGCTCGTTTGCTCCTGTGGCTCGTTCACAGTGGACTCAGGAGTTCTCGGAGGTCAGAGCCATGTTTCCACTGGACCAAGCCGGGAACAGTGAGAAGCTGAGGCTCTCATACAACTCGGACTTCAAGATGTTCGGTTTTCTATGTCATGTTTCTTAAGCAGTTATTAACTATTAAGTAGTCAGTAGTTGAATAATTATTCTCACCTTTAATCAAATTGAATTAATATTAGCATGTATAACATCTTAAAATCACCACACAGTGGATACTGAATATGGTAAAAATAAAGTCAAATTGATAAGAACTACATAGAACCAGATTTAAACAATATTGTGAGATTTCCAGAATGATAAGTGTGGTACAGGAATTATTTATAGTAGATTTACGTTATAACACGCCTATTGCAAACTGTGCCTAAAAAATTTCTAAGCACTCTAATTTCATTATAAACTACATGAACTTTATCCTTTGACATTTAAAGCAATTTCCAGAAGTAGCCCCTCAAACAGCTTCTAACTTCACAAGTTTATTTTCTATCTGAAATTATTTGTCATATACAGGAAATAACTGCTATAGGATTTTTAAAACTGCAGTTATTTTGGAAGATATTTGTAAAATGCTTTCTGAATTACAGCTCATGCAGATTTTGCTTACCGGATACTGTGTAAGCCAGTGATAATCCTAACACTTTTGATCACCATATTTCGCTTATTTTAAATAATACCAGCATTTACCCCATACCCTCACGGTACAATAACAATGACACATTATACATTGATAGCATGTAGCACACTCACAACTCCATGGAATAGGAAAGAAGTTTGGGTTATATTTCTGTGCTTCACCAAACCTTAAGGAATGGATCACTAAAAGACAAAAAAAAGCAATGTGATTTCCTGCACTGATTTGGAAGTTTTCATAGTTTGTAAATATTAAAGGTTTAGAACTGTAATTCATAAATTTTCTGTATAGCAGTTTCTCTGTGTGACAGAAACACAAGGTGTGATGGACTGCTCAATCATTTAATTCCCCAGCGAACTGAAACTCAGAGGAAACACCTGTAACGGGGCAAAGTACATGACTCGGACATCTCAGGAATAGAAATGAAGACGAAATGATGATTCATCGTATCATAACTAAAAAGTGAATTTATCTGTACAATGTAATTATCTTAATTGGTGTTAGTTAAAAATGAGGCCCAAATTTCCCAGTTGTATTAAATTACTACCAGTTAATTATGGAAAGCTCAGAGAAATTCTAACCCCAACAAACATGACTGCGCCTGCGGCTCTGCTTATGTAAATTTATGGATTTGAAATATCAGTGTTCCATCCTCTAGGAAAGAAGTAATATAGTAAAAGTCTCATCGGGCATCTGAGTATACTGGTGTCTTCTCCTTCTGTATATCATCATTTGTTTTTTATTTTCCTATGCTATTATAAGCACTGGTATCAAGGTGCTTTCCACAATCAACAGTTTCAAAAAGCTATATTATGTTAAGACTATTATACAATTATAGTATCTTAGTCAAAAATAAAACTCCTTTGCATTTAAAGTGAGTTCTGTTAGTCCTATTTATTATTTTTTCTTCTTTCTGATATCAATTGCCATTTCTAAAACTTCTGTTTTGACATAATTTCAGACCTAGAGAAAATTTGCAAGAAAAATACAAAGACTTCTCATAAAACTTGCATAAAGATTCCCTAGTGTTAGCATTTTGCCACATGTATCATTTTCTCTCTGTGTGTGCAGGTGTACCATTTTCTCTGTCTACACATGCACGTTGTCATTTGATTGGCTGTTTGAGGGGGCATTGACACCCATGTTCCCCCAAATAATTCAGTCTGCATACTAAAATGCAGGACCTTTTCTTGCATAACCATGCTACAACAATCAAAATCAGGAAACCTAACATTGGTGCAATACTATCATCTAATCTTTGAGATGCTACTCAGATGTCAGCAATTGTTCCCATAGCGTTCTTTCTTGTAAAATGTCCTTTATTTCTGGTGCAGGATCCAATCCAGCAGAGCATGTTGGATGTAGTTGTCGTGTCTCTTTAGTTTTCTCTAATCTGGAACACTTTCTCAGGTCTTCTTGGTCTTTCGGAACCTTGACGTCTTTAAAATTACAGGCCAGTAGTTTTGTAGAATGTCCTAGATTTGGTTCTGCCTGAGGTTCACTCGTGATGAGATTCGGGTTACTTACTTTTGGCAGAAACATCACAGAAGTGCAGTCCTGCTGTCCTCAGTGCCCCACAGCAGGGAGTGCCGCCGTGCATTCTTACGCAGCTTCCTCAAGGATGGCTTTATTTCCGTGATCCTTCTCGTGGTGATATCATTCTGGGTTCACAGAACGTGTGACTAAGCCATGCACTGTGGGTAACGGGAGTTCAGGATTTTGTATTATTTGACAGAGTGGACACTATATTTACTGGTTTTGCTGTTGACATTTTTATCCTTTTATTATTATTCCAGGCACATATTTGAAATCGATGCTCATTAGTGTTATTTTCTCTCTCTCTCAGCCTTTTTGATTTGTCATTGAACATGGCCTGCTCAATTGCTCCTGGCTTGTCTCATATAGTCTGAATGTAGAACTACAGTGGAAATTTTAAAAAAAAAAACAAAGCAAAAAGAACCTCCCACACAGCTGCCACTCAAATTTCACTTTCTTTCAACCCCTTCCCCAGACATCTCTAGATATGATTTCCCTTTATAAAAGTCAATAACTAAAACAAGGCTTAGATCCCTTATTCAGTAGACCACTTATTGAGAAATAAATAAATAAATTAGGATTCATAAAACTTATGAAATAGGATAAATCTCAGGTAATCTAAATTTTCAAGAATTGCATTTTCCCATTAGTCTTAAGAAATGTGTTTTCCCTGAGTCAGTGAATGGTAAAATAACATATCTCATTGAATAATTTATAGTTTGGTGGTAGGCTCTCTCATGGAACAATTCTACAGATTACTGATTCATTCAGAGTGGATCGGATTCAGAAAGTCATTTCTCTTTCCTCCATAACAAATCGTTGGCAGCCCAGCTGCAGTGCGGTTGGTCTTTCAGATCCCCACCACCACCAATGTCCTTTTAATTAGTTCCTTCCCATTGCGCAACCACAGGCCACATTCATAGTCCTGGAAATGACGACAGATTTGTGACTTTTTGCACTTTAGTCCTAAGTAATTGATCCAAGACTACCTTTGTCTTTACAGTAGTTCCAGTGGGGCTGGCCTGGTAGCACAGTGATTAAGTCTGCACGTTCTGCTTTGGCGGCCTGGGGTCTGCTGGTTCGGATCCCAGGTGTGACCATGGCATTGTTCCTCAAGCCATGCTGTGGCAGGCGTCCCACATATAAAGTAGAGGAAGATGGGCACAGATGTCAGCTCAGGGCCAGTCTTCCTCAGCAAAAGGAGGAGGATTGGCAGATGTTAGCTCAGGGATGATCGTCCTCAAAAAAAAAAAAAAAGAATAGTTCTGGTTGCTCTTTCATTTCAGCATTTAAATTCTTTAAGGCAAATGAATGTTGATGAATATTTATCATTTCAGTTGGTTTCCATAAAAGAGCCATTTCAATAAATACCCAACAGAAAATACACAATTTCGGCTTCAGAGTATGTATGTCTTATGTACAGTGACATGCATTTATTTTCTAGCGGGAAATCTGTAACTCCCCAATAAGGTGCTGAGAATAGAAGTGGAACTACTCTTATGATGCATAGTCTCTAAGAGTCCCCATACTCTTCCAGTCTGTAAAATCAACTCAGCTTGATTCTACACTTCCATAGTTTAGGAAATCTACCCTTTTCTTTTTCTTTCTTCTCTTAAAATATAGTACCATACACAAGGCACACTAATATAAATTGTGACATGGGCTTGAAATAATGAAAGACTATTGTTCCTCAGAAAATGATCTTACAATTTAGTGACTCAGTCACTTTTACATGGTGTTTGATGCTTCCTGTGAGCTTTTCCCCAGTAATCCACTAGGAAAAAAAAATCTCTGTCTCAGATTCTGTTTCTAGGAAACTTGGCCTAAGACAGTGCATATCAGGAGTCATCCTAGGAGGTATCCCCAAGAAAGTGATACTGGATGTCAATGAGGATCTCATCACTGGTTGCAAGCAGAGTACTGAGTCCTTGGACTGTGCCAGCAGTGTAATTACTAAGGCCTTGTCTGTGATGGACTGGAATAGGATACAGTAAGAGGATGGACTAGCAGTGCAGTGTCTCAGGTGTTTGAGAGATAACAATGATAAGAACAGTAGAACTGGATGACTGTTTCTAAGTGCCAATTATTAATTAATCTGAGAAAGTGTTAGTCTCAGATCCATTAATCAACAATTTAAAACAATTTGTGAAAGTCAGAATGCCTTCTTGGCAGTTTCTAAAGAAAACTTTATCTTCTGTAGCTAGATGGTAAAGATGGCTGGATATCAGGAATAGGGCAAATTTGTATAAATGGTAGAAATTCAGAGAAGACTTAATTCTCAACCTAGAAGCAGCCCCTATGGCAGAGTCAACACTGTGAGAGGAAAGGAGGGAGACATTAGATTTGGCATAGAAATATAAGGGTAGATGCCCCATGATCCTTGAATGCCCAGGTGTGCCTTGTTAGATGATAATGGCAATGCAGAAGCCATCCACTGCATTTGTTCCCAGACGAGACCGGTGTGAAACCACATTTGTAATGGCTGCAATGAAAGGCTGGTTGAGGGGACACTGAGATCATAGAGGAGCTCAGTGATGGAAGTTCTCTGTAGAATGATGCTGAAAGTAGAAGATAGCATGGTAGAACTGGGGGCTCTCAGTTATTACTGGGGATAATATGATTTCTGAATAGAAGAAGCCAGGTGGCATCACTTCCATTGTAGAGGCAAGGTGGACCTCCTTTCCCTTAAGGGGAAAACAGCCAAAAGGGCAGGTCTGACCTATAGGATCCTGCATAACATCACCTTAATCCATTGCATATACTTTATGGGAAAAGAGGTGAGGTGGTGAGCACACAGTTGTGGGATCCTTGGCTCTACCATATACGACATAATGCAGACACTGCTTTCTTGGTATAGCGTAGTTAATGGTGCCACTAGTGCTCCAGAATGGAGATGATATGTTGCAAAACTGGTGAATTGTTAGAGATAGATGTGGAAAGGGATATACTTCATGATTCAATATTTTGGCATTTGAGATATACAGTGAAAATAATAATTATAAAGACTTTGGAATTGTGTGTTCATAGTTGAGGGCTTTTGATATATTGAAGAGAAAAAATGACCAGCTCAGATCAGTCAATTACCGATCCTCCTTATCCTCCTGCTCAGACGTATGTTATTTCCCTCCTTGAAAGCACACAGCGGGGGTGCCAAATTATCTACAAATAAAGCCAGGCTCCTTTTTCATGGTGTGACCTTCAAATCCATCATACTATTTTTCTTCTCTTCCTTTTGCTTTGGATGTTTCTCTTGCCTGAGATCCCCACTTCTTCACATCTCCCACTTCCCTCTCCTCATCAATAAATGACTACGTAGTCAAAGGCCTTGTTCTTAAATAAATACGTCTCTATATTCAAAGTTTTCCAACAGAAGCCAGATGGTATGGTCAAGAATAAGGGTTTGTTGTCACTTCATATAGGGAGCGAGAATATCGTTGTTCCTTTAATAATTTGATCTTGGAAGATGTTTTAAATTTCTTTAAGCCTAAATTTGCTGTTAGTCAAAAGTGGCTAACAAGAGTATTTGCTAGAGGTATAGTAAAGATTACAATATATAAATTATATGTCTGGCAGATGGTTCAAGAAATATTGGCTATTTTTATAAAAGTTACGAAATACATTTATTTCAGTTTATATTCAATATGAACATATTTACATACAGGCCTCCTTCCCTATTTCTTCACTTCCCAATGAATTCTTGTTAAACAGTACACCCCTTTAGTTCTGGGGTGCAGTCCAGGAATCAGTATTTTTTAAGGGTGTTGTTGGCCTCCTTCCCACCCATCTCTGTCTGAGCAGATTTTACTATGAACTAAATTTGGGAAACTGGTTTGAATATTTTGAGTGATGAATGAGTTGTTCACAGAAGGATTTACCAAGAATGAAGAATGATGCCGTTTTTCTCTAAGTTTTGTCTAAAAATATTTATTATAGAAGGACACAATTGAGAAGAAATAGAATTTAATTTATATATATATAAATATATTATATAGGAATTATTACTAAATACAAGTACTTTACATTTTTGGTTTTTGTGCATTTCTTGAAGATGTGAAGAATGCGGTAGTATATTCATGCCTTTGACTTAAGTGATAATTTGTTGCTTTTTAATAGGAAATGATTTCATCTGTGACTGAACTCCTCTTTCACATGTAAAATATAAAAACTGCTTATGCTTCAAATGTTAAAGTGTTCACTAAAACATGTTACTATATATTATGGCTAAATAATGATGTCAAAAATCCTAACAATTAATGTTCCATTATTACTATTGAAATGTTTCCATTATAATGTTCAGTATATATTAAAATAAAAGTGAGTTATTCTCTGGGAAAAAATATCTATTTTGCCATGTAGTCACTCTCACTCCTTATGATACTATATATTCCAAAAATACTGGAATCCTAATTTTCATTAGAATTGACAGAAAATATTTATATTTCCCCAAATATTAAAATCCTGCTGAAAGAGTCACTTAAAAATAATAGTAATTCAGTCCATTTCTGAAATTAGGTGAAGTTGGCTCTGCAGCAGTCTTTTATAGATATATTAATAAAATTGTACTTACCAAAGGTGTACGACATGATGGTCTGACATGCATAATTTAGTGCCATGATGACTGCAGTCAAGCTAATTTACACGGCATTGTTTCACGTGTGACAAGTTCACCTGAAACCTGCTCTCAGCATATTTCTGGTGTTCAATATTATAGTGAGGTTTTTCATGTCATATTGCCTTATTTTCATTCAATGCTAAGATTTACTTTTCATCTTTAAAAATAATCATTTTGAGCATATTTTTTTCTGATGAGGAACTGAGATATTTTTGGTACATGGAATACAACAATTGTTATAGGCAACACTGTTATCTACGTTACTCTGCTGCTTACATAGATCTATTCTATATACCTCATATAGCCTTCATCCACTCCTACTTCTGAGAACAGTATTAAATCTCCAAAATGTTTTAATTAAATGGGTCCTTACATCCTGCAAACGCAAGTAAGGTCTGGGGTAGGATAGAATCCTATGGACACAATCAAACGTTAGACTCCAAACAGCCTTAGCAGAACTTATATTAGACCACATGGCTCACACCCCAACTGATGGAGACAGACTCTAGTGTAAGAAGAGGAACAGGATAAGTTAATACATGCATGCTCTATCAGGAAAACGCTATATGTTGTTACACACATGTGTAAATAAAATCAGTAATACATAACATAAATCGAGTTCTGACAGTTTCTAGTGTCTTTTACTAAGGAACTGGTGATAATATTAACCATGTCCCTGGGAACTTTTCTTGACACATTAGGATGATCATTATGTCGAACAGGTTCTTCTCGGAGTTGGTTTAGCCTGTTCTCAAATATCTCATCTTTGCTCAGGTGCCTATTCAAAGTCTTTAAGTACCTGATGTTTATAGGTCAATTTCTGGAAAAGTTTCTGCTTCTTTTCAACATGCTCAATGATTTCTGTCTATTGTCTATTGTATAGGTATACAAGGCTCAACAATAGACAGAACTCCTTCATGAGGACTGATCTTGTGTGTGTGTGTGTGTGTGTGTGTGTGTGCGTGCTGTGTCTCCACTATGAGATCTGAATGTATCAGGAAGCTGCAAGGCAGAAATTCATGAAAATTCTTCTAAGAAAGAGGAGCGAATATCCGCTGTGGGGGGGATGAAGACTTACCCACACCTCGGAACTTCTCATCTAACAGTATTGGGCAGCCTGTTTGCGGCAGGAGTTGTGGTTTTCGTGTTTAATTACCTTAAGTCAGATATCATTAACACTCCATGTCACTATTTATTCATTTTCGGAGATATTCAGAACATACAGGACACTGTTGTATACTTCTTTGCACCACGAATGATCCACTTAATAAAGATAAGATGTATTTCTTATTTTAGCTTAATAATTCAGTGGGGCTGTGACAGGAAAGACTAAAAGGCAAAATAAGAAGGTATTTTCTACTACCCATTCTCATGCCTTGTCATCACGATATCTTATTTTCAGTCCCAGAATGTATTCCACGTGGCAAGAATGTCTATCAAAACAACAGTTAATCCATAGCATGGTATAGTCTAAGTAAAAATAAATAGATTAATAACTAAATCTCCAGAGTAAAATGCTACTCTGACTTTATGCTTTGAAACATGCATTTTCAGTAATGACTACACTCTAACAGAAAGACTGTGCTGTGAAGAAGAGAGACAATCATAACTTTCCAAATGTCAGTTTTATTCTTGTATAACAATTACTCTCACTGACAGAAAAACTACTTTATAAAACTTCGAAAGGTAGTCAACGTTTTTTAACTCCTGGGGGAAAAGCCTAAGAGATATATAGAGCACTTCTTTTAAGAACAGGACTACTTTTTTTAAAGAAATAATTTTTCCGTAAAAGCACTTCTTATTTAACAATACTATAAAGAGTTTAGGCAGTTGCTCATGTCTTCTTTTCATATCAGAGGCTGAAGCATAATTTCATTCCTTCCGATGTTTTTATTGAGGTGTTAACTATCACACAACGAAATTTGCTGTCTCAACTGTTTCAAGTGTACAGTTCGCTGGTCTTACGCACCTTCATCTTCCTGCGCAACCGTCACACTACCCTTCTGCAGAATTCTTTCCATCTGCAAAACTGATATCCTGCACCCATTCAACACTAACTCCTGTGACCCTCCCCTCCCCTTGGCCCCTGGCAACAACCACGTTACTTTCTTTTTTTCAATCTCCCCTTTTCCCCCACATCCCAGCCTCTGATAATCGCAATTTTACTCTCTACTCTCTGTCACTATGAGTTTGGCTTTTTAAAACAATTTGACGTATAAGTGAGATCAGGTAATATTTGTCTTTCTGTGTCTGGCTTATTTCATTTAGCATAATGTCCATGTTTTTGCAAATGGTAGCATTTCCTGCTTTTTTAAGGCTGAATAATATTCCATTGCATATATATACATCACATTTTCTTTACCTGCTCATCTGTCAATGGACATTTAAATTGTTTCCACATCTTATTGTGAATAATGCTGGTGTGAATATGGGAGTGCAAATATCTCTTCAAGATAGCAATTTTATTTCCTTTGAATGTATACCCACATCGATTACTCTATGTTGAAAGGTTTCACGAGGTTATAGTTTATTTGGAAGTTGTTCTAAGCACTGATAATATGTTTGTACATATACATTTATATGTATATATATACACACACACACACATCAATATGCATATTTGTGCATAAATGTATTTTGGAAAGCATTAGGTTTATTGACGTGTAGAATATAAGAATGCAGTGTGCTAATGTGTGTGCAATTAAACATTTGGATGAATTTTAATATAAAATATAAAAGTTTCAATAGATCAGAATCTTGCTCCCAAAAAATTAGTCATTTTATATTTTTTACTTCTACTATATTGAAGTCATCAAAATAGCATTAAAAACAGTAATATAATATTCCTATTTGTTTAGAAATAAAAGCTGTGGTTCAAGGCTTTGTATAAGTCACTAGGACAGACAATTTAACTTCATTTATGTTGGAATTTATGAGCTGTAATAGGGTGTGCCAAGAGCAGAAATGAACCTCTGGCCAACTAAAGGCATATTTGTTTCATCTTCCAAAATCATGTGACTCAAATGTCATAGCAAGGCAATGACAATCTTGAAAGAAGTTTGAAGTATATTCTAGGAAAACAATTAGCATCTGTTGGAAATACATACAATCTTTCCAGATTTTCATTTAGATACCTAAACATATATTTTTAAAATTCTGAAGATAAATAATAAATGCTTAGATGTTTACATTATTTAATTATTAAAATATTTTTTGAGAACTGCTTCATTTCAATTTTACTTGAAATTGATTAATCTTATTTGCAATTATTTAGAATCAACTAAATTGTCATCGTAGGTTAAATACTAACTGTAACGTTAACAGTAACAGCCCTTTGATGTGCTGCATTATCACTCGTGTTTAGACTTGGGTTTGATCCCAATATACTGGCCTGAGTGTTACCTTTAAACCATATTGCTAAATGACTTGCTTTAATTGTGTAAAGTTGTGTTCTCAATAGCAAAGAACTGCACATAAGGCAATATTAGTTTCAGAGAATATCTAAAAAAACTCATTTGATTATTGCATGAAGCAGTTATCTATTGAAAGAATTCTACACAATTATATCAGTTTGGCAGTTGCACCAACCAAATATGGAAGTTGGTATAATGGTGAAAACAAAGCTGCTCCACACCCTCACATGGGCTTCTTTTTTTCATTTTTCTCTATATTTCTGGAGAAGTAAAAGTCAGAAGACTGCATAATGAATATAGGGCACACTGCAGAACATTGGAAAACAAAATTGTTTCCAGGAGATACTAGCAAATGTCTGCCTAAAGACGCTTTTAATTACTCACAGGTGCCTTTAATTATTAACTAACTGATGATGAGTGCAAGGGAGAGGTTTGTGATAATTCAAACCCTAGACATCAAAGATTTCAGTACCAGCTGATAAATGGAATAAAATATCTTTTAGACAAAACAAGCAGAGAAAATGCTAGAAGAATTCTATGATGACATAAAAATTGGCCTTAAGTGAAAATAAAACACCTGTTTAGGAATAGAGTATGTAGTAAAGTAGACATAAAGATAAAGTTTAAACATGCTGTTAAAATACATCTATATTGCTCTTTTATGATTTATAGGCAATCACTGACTTGAAAGGGGACTAGAGGAAATGTTGCTTTGATTTGTGGCAATGTGAGAGAAAAGGAAACTGTGTAGTGTTTGTATTAAGAAAAAGCATTTTTTCTTTAGTCAGTGTTAATAAAAACCCATCAACATGGTAACTGATGTTCAGAGAGAGAAGAAGGTCAAGTCTGTAAGCTCCACCTGCTGTTTGGTTGATTGGTTGGTTCTGGCGCTTACCTGGAACCTCTAAGCCCTTCCTCTGGTCAGTCACTCCCACCACGTGGAGGACGCGTAACCAGCGTGCTCTGTCCTTTTAATCACAGTGAATGGTTCAGTGTGATCCAAGCTAACCAACCCAGAGCTATCTTTGGGGACTTGGCACATTTCAGAGAAGAAGAGCCCTACATTATGGAGTTGCTATTTGAAAAAAATAAATGTTAATGTAGACTGCGAGTGGTCATGAAGCTTGCTACGTGGAATGAGTTTGTCTGAGAGGTGAAGAGAGGGAGCCCAGATGATGGTGCGTCCCTGTATCCATTGGTGTTTGGAATTAGTTTTGCCTTTGATGTTTCAATCATATGAGAGAATAAGTTTCAACTCTGGCTTAAGATATGCTGAACTAAAGTTCTTTCATTGCAACTGAAAGATCAATTCATCACTTACATATGGAGAATAAACCCGAGGAGAAGCACTTCCTGTAGAGGAAAGTAATACCTCCCAGAATATGGCCTGTAATTTTCTGAAGGCTCCATCTTCTTAGCAAGATTTGTAAAACTCTTATTTAAGTGAAGTTTTAGATCTGAGTTCTGCTTGTCTCACGTTGATTTTTCTTCTTGACAAGATCCTGGCTAATTTTGCCATATTATTTAACGCTAAAATGGTGGTTACCATGTAGCAGAATCAGTATGACAATCTAATTTCTCGTACTACTTTCTCAGACAGAATCAATTTCTTGGCAAAGATTTCTTACATTTTGTGTTTTTAAAATATCTAACCCGTATAACTTGTGCTGCTTTCACATGTGCTCCCTGCTAAGTCCCTGCTTCCTTTTACTTATACCGGAAGTGGCATAAATTTTACATGCAAGGAATTGTTGCTTTCTCACTCACAAAGTCACTTCTTAAATCTGCTTTCTCTGTCTTCTGTTACAATGTAGTTTTGACATGAGTAATAACTTCAAGTTTAGCAATAGAAAAAATATCCCCCATCAAACGGAAATCTGGACTGCATGCTACCTTTTTATAGAAGGCAATACAAATTTTCTAGGACTTTATAAAAATTGCATTTCATTAAGAAATTATTCCATGTAAAATAGCATGGGGCTTCAAATATTCAACAGATATGACAAAATTGCCAGAGTAAATAAACATTCTTATACATCACATTAAAGAACAATTACAGTATAATATAGTATAGTATGTACAGCACACAATTATAGTATAATATGTATACACATTGGAAGAGTTTCTATTTAGATATAAGTTGATAATGTTAGAAAGTCGCTAGGAAGTAGATGAAATAGAAAAGTAGATTATAAAATCATCTAAATATTATTTTAAAAAGAAGCAGATAAAATAAATAATGAAAGGTGAAGAAAAAAAGATTACAACAAGAATAAGACAGAAGTGAAACTACCAAAGTTACCTTGGGGCCTAAGATATTGGAGGAATGTCTCACGCCCAGAATGACTGTAAACAAGGTAAAAGTTGAATTTGCTTGAAAAGATTCACTTGGGGCACTTTCACTGGCTTGTTGAAAGTCCGCTTTGAACTTCAGTGCTGCAGAAGGAGAGAGGAAATAATAAAAGTGATTCTAGTCGATGAAAAAATCTAAGATAGTCGTGAGAAATAGCTCAAAGCAAACACTGAAAAAATTTTGAGAGAACCTAAATGACCCACACAATTAATATGAGGATATAGAGATTTTTAGATAAATTGATCAAATATTTCTATCATTATAGTTCCATACTGTGACAGAATGTACTTATCTACATATTTTTAGCCCTCTGGATCCATGTGCTTATTGAAAGAATTTTATGCAGTATTTTTAGCACCATATTTAAAATTTACTCTTTATAATAGAATTATTGGATTCAGGGTTATTCAGTGGAAATAGAATCTCTAATTATTGCCTTAATATATAAAGATAAATTGATATAATTATGTATGGAGTCTCCTTAAATATGTATTTAAATACACTATGAGAGAGGCTTTTGTTTTGGCAAAATACCTGAGGAGTCATTTTTCTACACTATATAAATTAATGTTAATCACAATTTAAAAATCATGAACTAAGTAACTGCTGAGTGAAGGTGGAAAGTGCTTTGAAAAATTGGGGGGAAAAAGTTAATCTAATTGTGGTTTATTCAAAAAGCGTGTGAGAGAGTGCATGCAGTACGTGGTCATAAAATTACAAATTACATCAGCGTAATGTCGGCCTTATAAAATGAGTTTGGAAGTATTCCCTAACCTATTTTTCGGAAGAGTTTGGGAAGGATTGCTATTAATTCTTCTTTAAATGTTTGGTAGCATTCCTCAGTGAAGCCATCTGGTCCTAGACTTTTATTTGTTGGGAGGTTTTAGATTACCAATTCAATCTCTTTACTCATTATTGGTCTCTTCATAGTTTTTATTTCTTCATGATTCAGTCATGTATTCAATTTTTCATCTCTAGTTCAGAAAGTTAATTCATGCGCTTGGATGTGTGGAGAGCAATAAATGATGAGAGACAAAATGGAACCTATCCAATTTGGGTTGAAAAATAGACATCTATAGTCATCAATGCACACGTGAAAACAAATTTTCTATAATTTCATAATGCTTCATTATAATTTCATTACCTTGATGGGATAACATTAGGTGAAGTTCTGGGAATTGTTGGTAGTTGAGTCTGGGGACCCAATTTATCAGTGTTGCCTGACACAGAAACCCATATTCCTTGTTAGAAAATGAACCTGTTGTTGAAATATTCTCATTTTATGAATTATTAGACTTTGCAATTTTATATTACACTTGAAATTAATCATCCCAAAAGTTCAGGCTAATTATACAGTTAATGACACAGTTTTTTAAATGCGGAATAATTTACGTATATTTGAATTGCAATTCTTGCTGTTCTTGACTACATCTAAAGTTTATGCACTTGATAAAACATAATATATGAAGTAAAGTAAAATAAGATCACTAATTACAGTTACTTTTTCTCATATTTATACGAAATTTGTATTTAGCAACCACGCTATATTAAAGACCTCGAAATTTAATGAGTGTGATAAGCTATTTGTCCTCCTAACTTCATTACCCAGATCATTCTCAGGCTCCCAGGCTGTGCTGGCTTTACCCGCCCAGGACGTCCAGTCTGGCCGCAGGACCAAGGTCTCTCAACAGTGTTTATGGTTTACTGTGTACAGGTCTTTACATTTTTATCAGGCTTATCCCTAATTATTTCATTTTTCTGAGGTTATTTTAAATGCTACTGTTGGTTATATTTCAATTTTACGATTATTAGTATATAAAGGGCACAACGTCTTTTTGTATGTTGATCTCATATCCTGCAACCTTGCTAAACTCATTCTAGTAGTTTTTGTGGATTTGATTAGATTTCATTCAAAAATGATCGTGTCATCTGTGAACAAAAACAGATTTTCTTCCTTCTGAATAAGGGTGCTATTTATTGATTTGTTCTTTCTTGCCTCATTGCACGGGCTGGATATTCAGAGCAATGTTCAACAGAGCTGGTGAGAGCGGATGTTCTTGTCTTGTTCCTGATCTTTGATGGAGACTCTTCCACAAATAAATATGATTTTAACTATGGATTTAATTGCACATTACCAGGTTGAGAATATTCCCTTCTGTTCCTAGTTTTCTGGGAGTTTTTGTGTCTTCTTGGTGAAGTGTCCCCTTCCTCATTTTGTAGCACCACATTAATCCCATCCACTGGTTTCGTCTTCTAACACGTGGCAGTTTTCATCTCTAGGATTTTGATGAGATTCTTTTTTAACCTCATGTGCGTTAGTTTGCTTAAGCTGCCGTAACACAGCACCACAACTGGGTGGCTCAAACAACGGAAAAGATTTCCTGAAAGTCCTAGAGGCTAAAAGATCGAAGCGTCAGCTGGTTTGATTTCTCTCCTTGACCTGCAGACAGCTGTCTTCTCAGTGTCTCACGTGGCCTTTGCTTTGTGCACTGCATCCAAATACACGTCAGTCCATAACACCATGTGTATAGTTAACTTTTTGGAAATATATAATAGATTCAAAATAACTTTTTTTTTAATATGCTTATCTCTTGTTTCTACTATCTGCTTATGTTCTGGGTTAGTTTTAATTGGACTTTGTTTTTGTTTTTTAAATTTTCTCTTCAGTTTGGGTTGTATTTCCTGCTTCTTTTCCTGTCTAATAATTTTGGATTGAATGCTAGACTATGAATTTATCTCGTTCATTGCTGGATACTTTTGCAATTGTATAAATATTTTAAAATTTTGTTCTGAGGGACAGTTAAGTTATTTAGAAATAGTGTAATCTTTTTGGATCTGTTTTTTGAAGATGTGTTGTGTGAATTTGGACAAGTACTCAGGCTGGGGCTAATTATTCCTGAATACCAATGAAAGAAACATTTGTGTACTCAATGTAATGCCCATGAGCCGTGAGATTTTGATTTGGGCTGGTGGAAATAGGTACTGGTGTGAGTGCTGGTCACTGTTACCTCTGAACTTTTCTGGTGGTTATGTCCCAGACTCGGGTGGTTCTCTCACACACATGTACCATCTGTGCTCAGCTGAACCTTTGAAGGGGACCCTTTGCAGATCACAGATGTTTTCTCTCTGTGCATTACTCCATCCTGTGAACTGTGCCTTGGCCTTCCTGGAATCTTAACTCGTACTTCAAATATGCTTACAGTAATGTGATGACATTGGCCATGAGAAGTATGACAAAAAAGTGACATTGATTTTAATTAATTGAAATTAAAATATTTTAGTTTTGCAGATTTAAACAAAATAACACTGTGTCAATGTATTGGTAGGATGGTCCTAAACATCGAACAAACTTTGTTTAAGTATACTAAACTGTGGCTGTATTAATATTGATACGTTACACTAACAATTAACAACAACAGACATGCTTTAGTAAAGCCATCATAGTGATCACTATAGTTGAAATCAGTGTAACAGAAGTTAGTTCAGGAATTGGGTAAAGTTGAAACTATTTATGCATGTGCTTTGGAATTCTACACAATTTATACATATATGTTATTTGTTACTTTTTACTTATTAGTCCCTACAGCAGTTTTATATAAAAGTATCATAGGACAAAATGAATCATTCTTCTAAAAGATGATATAATATATTCATTATTTTTAAGATAAATAATTTTTAATAATGCCTTTAAGCGTTATTTTTTAAACTTAAAACATTCTGTATTTCTTTGCTTTCAAGGATAACCATCTTCTCCTGTGCAAACAAATTTGTTGATGATTCCAATTTTGTGTATGGAATGGAGCTTCCAACAGCTAGTAGGCAGTGTCAGCAAATGCATATAATAAAATATTGCATATAATTGCAATATAAATGCATATAATAAAAATAAAGGTCAGTATGCGACCTCGTATAATAATGTGTCAGATGATATAATCTCATATTTAACGTGTCAGCTGATGAGAAAAGTGAATTCAATCTTTTTAAAAAGGTATAGCGCTGTGGATGTATACGTTCAAGAGTGTGGTTAATTGTGAAAAAGAAAACACGAACAAAGCATTCTCTGTTAATGCCTGTTTTTTTAAAAGTGTGAAATTTTAAAGCAGGGACCAAATTTCAGCATATTTTTCTCCATATTCTAAAAACAGGAAACAAATTGCAACACATTTTCTCTAATTAGCACATAAATAACACATATTCGTAATGATTGCCTAATGAATTAAGTGATAAACCAGCCATTACTCAATTATACAATTTTTAATATAGAAATTCAGCAAAATGTCAGTTTTTCTCCAAAAATCAGTCTTTTACATAAATGAAAAATGCCTCTGTAAAGACTCTGTCAACAATGTTTGAGAGAGAAAGCTAAAAAAAAAAATCACTGTTTAGGAGAAAAAAACGTAATAATGATAACGAGAAAATGAGAAAAAACAAAGAGAACAAGCATGCCAAGTTACGGTAAGAATATTTAAGTGTATCTTTCCTAAAGGTGAAGACACATCTTGTTGAAGGTGTGACTCTGCTTTAGGGACATGGATAATATTCCCCAAAACCATGTCCTTTAAAGATGTATTTCAAGCAATGAATATTTCAGAAACTTATAATGTCTTAAAACCTGTTTTGTTTTAAGCAAATATCTTTGTCATATCTGTTCATTCTGTGTTACAAAAACTTTTGCCGCTACGTGTTCAATGAAGAGAAGAAGATCAGCCTAGCTCCGGTGAACAAGTTGTCATGATGACTGATCACCTATTCAACCACCTGGCTGAATTCGACATTTGAGATATTAAGTGAAAGGACATATGTATAATCTTGGAATCTTTCCTGAATCTACATTTTGAAAACGAGTATTACAGAATACTCAATTCCAGTAGCTAGAAAGTGTAAAAGTGACAGCTAAATGCCAAGTCTCTGCAATAGAACAAAGCACATACATTACATTTTCTCTGAACATAAGAATTTATGATTTTACTAAGAAGACAATATAAGTCCACAACCAGTTAATAATAGCGAAGACAGTTAAAGATTTATGTTTAATGGGGAAGAAAGCTTGGAGGATATCAAAAGAAGAAAAACTGATTTTGGTTGGTTTAATCATGAGTTTTTCTGGATTACTTGAGGACTGTATTGATTGACATGAAGAATGCCATACCCTCTGGCCAGAAAATAAATGTGTTACAGAATAACAGGATATGTAGGTGGAAAGGCAACACACGGTGAATTTATTTTAAGTTTGAATTTTACTCAGCAGTACTTGGATGTGGCCCAATAGAGATGAGATGGCGGTTGAAAGTCTCTGACCAAAACAATATTACATGTAACCTTATGGTAATATGTAAAAAAGATTACAAAGAGAGGAGAATGGAGACAAGGTGGTAACTCATAAGGGTTTTCACAATTTCCACATGAAAGAGACCAGGACAGTAGAAATGGGAATCAAAAAGGCAGATCTATACCTCTTTCGTAAGAAATAATTCACAATAAAATGATAGTTTTAAATGATCTAGTATGTTTTTTCTTAGATAACCACATTATTATACATTTATGATGAAAAAGTAGAAATATACAGGAAATTACAAAATATCTGTACTTTCAGTATTTAGCTATTAGCATTTAAACATTTTGGTGGTAGTCTTTAAATATGTGATCAAACATAATAAAATAAAGGAAATATTACATCAATATTATAAATATAAGGTAGACTATGTAATTAAATATATATTTTTTAAGTTTTATGTAGATCATTATGTATTGGATGTATATACAAATTCAGGTACATGTGCTTGTTTTTCCTGATTAAATAGAATCTCCTACACTTTGCCCAAATCATTGGAGTATTTGTCAGTCTGGGCTATGGTTTGACCCAGTTTACAGATTACAATGATTGCCATTTGTTGGACATCAAATAATAATTGTTAAATAAGTGGTATTTTTCCAATTGGAGCCTTTTATATAAATAAATTAATCAAATACTCTTGAATAATGAAGGGACATTTCATTGTAAGATAACTTCTGGTCCTATAAAAAGTTCTTTATCTAGTTAGGGGATACCAGCTTAATATCGGGACAGAAAGAAGAGAAAGAAGATTGATAGGGAGTGAAAGAAATATAAATAAATCTAATTGTACTTCATAAATAAATAGATAATTTGAGGGAAAAATATTGCATAACGAAAATAGAATCAACTGTGCATGGAGAGTGAAAAAAGAGGTATGTTATTTTAACATGAAATAGTCTCTATACGGTGTAATAAAAGTAAAGATGAGATCTTTATTTAATTTTGATGAAGACAATATCATTTCATGTACTTGGAATAAAATTTAGTGATAGTTTTACTTCAGAAAAGTAATGTTAAATTATCAAATAGTGTATCCCAGATTACCTATTTGTGTCATAATGACAAAAATATACAAGGAAGTAGACACATAGAAGTCTAATTTGGACACTCAAGTAAGCAGCAGTGTGAGACTGTGTGGGAATGATAGGGAAAATTCAGAGGGAATGAAATGGTGAAAGCTTGGGGAGATAATAAAGAAAGAATGGGGCTGCAGTGACTATTGAGTCAATTCTAGTGTGCACTAAATCTCCTAAATATTTATCAGAGATTTATTCACAAATGTGTAAAACTGAAACAATTACAATATCCGTCAATAGATGAATATATAAACAAAATGTAGTAAACACACACAATGTGATGTTAGTCAGTTACAAAAACAAGTGAGATATTAGGCCACACAAAACCATGGACGAACCTTAAATAAATACTGCTAGCCACAAGTCTGAAGGTCTAAATATTCTATGGAAGTTCTCGTCAAGATGGTGCTATGAGCAGACGTTGAACCACCTCCTGCCACGAACACAACCAGGTTACAATTTTGGGAAGAACCACCCTGGATTGAAAACTGAAAACTGGATAAAAAGAACCCCCACGACAAGGGACAGTCCTGACGAAAGCAGAAGAGGCACTAACTCTGGCTGGAGAGGAAAAAAGCCACCTTTGGGAGCAGTGGAGCTTCCCAGCTGGCCAGGTGGGAGCCAACCTAAGGTACGCAGCCCTCCCTGGAGGAGTGAGGTGCGGAGCAGGGGCAATACTGCTATAACCATCCTTCGGACTCAGCCCAACTGAGACGGGGGTCTTACTGTCTGGCTTTGCTGGCTATTAACTGCAGCGAGGACACCCCAGAAAAGCTATCAGCTGAAAGCCGAAAAGATCCGGGTCTTAAAGGGCCCACAAACAAACTCACTCATTGCAGCAACCTAAAATCACCAGAGAGAAGGCTGACTGTCCTTTGGTGAAACAAGACTCACCTGGTGGGCTCTGGGGGCATCTTGGTGAGAGGAGGATCCTCTCCAGAGACTGAGACATTGGTGGGGGCTGTTTTTCTGAGCTGGTCCAGGGGTGCTGATATGGACACTGGTAGGGGCCATTGAGGTGTGTCCCTTGGGCTGTTAGCCCAGGGGTCTGCCACACCCACTAGAGCACAGATTTAATCCAGGTCAGCCAGGGCAGGCAACCCGCCCTAGGGCCTGGCCCCACCTAACAGCAAGCCCTCAGGCTACTTTTCAGCCTGCATTGACTGAGTGCCTTGATCCTCTACAGGCAGGCAAGGGTGTCTGCCTCTGTAGGGCAGGGCTTGTGTGAGGACCAGGTGAACTGTGGGGGGCATTGGGGCAGAGGTGGGGGCCTCTGCAGTGTGGTGGTGGGGTACGCTCCAGGGGGTTGAGAAGTGTGCATGGACCAGGACTGTGTTGACAGTGTATGTGGTCCAGAGAGGGGTGAGGCTTATCAGCGGCAGAAGACTTGTGCTTCACAAGTAGCCATAAAGAGGATCAGCCCCACCTTTCAAAGCCTGAAACAACTGAGTGCCTCCATGCCAAGGGCTAGCCCCACTCAGCTGCACTCCTAAGAGAACCGACATCAGCCTTGTTGGCCTCAGGCCTATCACAACTGTAGCCCCTGAGCCTAGCAACCAGCTACACTGTGTACCAACCCAATTAAGAAGACACTTGTAATAGGAGTGTGCTAATAGACTTTGTAGCCAACAGTGCTGAGGCCCCTCCAAACTGGATTTACAAACAGCTGGCCAGGGAAGGAAAGATCAGACTCCCTGGGTACCTGCAGTGCGAGCAACCCTGCCACAGCAGAAGAACACAAGTAGCCCACAAAGGGGTCACTCCTGGTTCTTATAGTCTGGTGACAAGAGGGAAGCACACTGTTGGGCCTCATAAGGCATCTCATACATAAGGCCACTTCTCCAAGATCAGGAGACATAGCCGACTCACCTAGTACAAAGAAAATAGCACAGAGAAAGAGGCATAATGAGGAGGCAAAGGAATACTTTCCAAGCAAGGGAACACTACAAAACACCAGAAAAAGGACTAAGTGAAACAGAAACTAGCGACCTCCTCGACAAAGAATTCAAACAAAATATAGTGAGGATGCTCACAGACATGCAGAAAAGAATGGATGAACACAGTGAGCACATCAGCAAAGAACTGGAAGATATAAAACAGAACCAATCAGAAATGAAGAATACAATACTCGAAATGAGAAATTCACTAGAGGGACTCAATAGCAGAGTAGAGGAAGCAGAAGAACGGATCAGCGAGCTAGACGAAAGACTAGAGGAAATCACCCAAGCAGAACAGAAAGGAGAAAAAAGAATTAGACAGAATGAGAACAGTGTAAGGGAACTCTGGGACAATATCAAGCGTGCTAACATTCGGATGATAGGTGTCCAAGAAGGAGAAGAGAGAGACAAAGGGGCAGAAAATTTATTTGTTGAAATAATAGAGGAAAATTTCCTCACCTGAGGAAGGAAACAGACATCCAAGTTCAGGAAGCACAGAGAGCTCCAAACAAGAGAAGCCCAAAGAGGCCGACACCAAGACATATTATAATCAAAATGTCTAAAATTAAAGACAGAGAGAATCCTAAAAGCAACAAGAGAAAGGCCACAAGTGACATACAAAGGGAAGCCAATCAGGCTGTCAGCAGACTTCTCAGCTGACACCCTACAGGCGAGAAGAGAATGGCACGACATATTTGAAGTGCTAAAAGGAAAAAACCTACAACCAAGACTACTCTATCCATCAAGGCTGTCATTCAGAATGGAAGGAGAGATAAAGAGCTTCCCAGACAAGCAAAAATTACAGGAGTTTATCACTAAGAAACCAGTTCTACAAGAAATGCTGAAGGGACTTATTTAAGTGGGAAAGTAATGACCACAAATAGAGATAAAAGAAAAAAAATTATCAAAAACCCCAAAACAACAACAAGAAAAAACAGGCAATAAAATCACTTGTAAGGTAAAAGTATAGTAAAGACAGCAAATCAACTACCTGTGAAGGTAATGTGAAGCTTAAAAGACAAATGTACTAAAATCACCTATTTCAATGATAAGAGGGTAATGGATATACACACACTAAACAAAAGACTATATATGATGTGAAAAACATATAATGTGGGAGGAGGGGAGTGAAAAGGTAGAGCTTTTTAGAAAGAGGTCAAGCTAAAGAGTCTATCTACTCAATATAGACTGTTATATGCATAGTATATTAAATAGGATCCTCATGGTAACCACAAACCAGAAACCTATAACAAGCAGGAAAAAAAGTAAGACAAAAGAAATCAAACATATTACTAAAGATAGTCATCAAAGCACAAGTGAAGAGAGCAAGAGAAAAAGAAAGGAACTGAGAAAAACTACTAAAACACCCCAAAAAAAGAAAAAGTGACAAAATGGCAATAAATACATATTTATCAATAGCTACTTTAAATGTCAATGGATTAAATGCTCCAATCAAATGCCATAGGGTGGCCAACTGGATAAAGAAAATAAGATCCATGTATATGCTGCATACAAGAGACACACTTCAGACCTACAGACACTCACAAACTGAAAGTGAAAGGATGGAAAAAGATATTCCACGCAAATGGCAAAGAAAAGAAAGTGGGGGTAGCAATACTTATATCAGACAAAATAGACTTTAAATCAAAAACTGTAATAAGAGACAAAGACGGGCACTACATAATGATAAAGGGAACAATCCAACAAGAAAGTATAACACTTGTAAATATCTACACACCCAACATAGGAGCACCTAAATATATAAAGCAATTATTAACAGACATAAGAGGAGAAATAGACAGTAACACAATAATAGTAGGGGACTTTAACACTCCACATGCACCAATGAATAGATCATCCAAACAGAAGATCAGTAAGGAAACACTCGCCTTAAAGGACACATTAGACCAGATGGACTTAGTAGATAGATACAGAACATTCCATCCAAAAACCACAGAATACACATTCTTTTCAAATGCCCATGGAACATTCTCCAGGATTGATCACATATTAGGCCACAAAACAAGTCTCAATAAATTTAAGAAGATCGAAATAATACCATGCATCTTTTCTGACCACAAACGTATGGAACTGGAAATGAACTACAGAAAGAAAACCAGAAAAGCCACAAAAATGTGGAGATTGAACAAAATGCTACTGAACAATGATTGGGTCAATGAAGAAATCAAAGAAGAAATTAAAAACTTCCTGGAGACAAACGAAAATGAAAACACGACATGCCAAAATCTGTGGGATACAGCAAAAGCGGTTCTACAAGGGAAGTTTATAGCAATTCAGGCCTACCTCAACAAAGAGGAAAAATCCCAAATAGACAATCTAAAAGTGCACCTAAAGGTACTGGAAAAAGAACAACAAACAAAGCCCAAAAACAGCAGAAGGAAGGAAATAATAAAAATCAGAGCAGAAATTAACGAAAGAGACTAACAAAACAATAGAAAAAATTAATGAAACCAAGAGCTGGTTCTTTGAAAAGATAAACAAAATTGACAAACCCTTAGCTAGACTCACCAAGAAAAAAGGAGAGAAGGCTCAAATAAATAAAATCAGAAACGAAAGAGGAGAGATTACAACGGACACCTCAGAAATACAAAAGATAATAAGAGAATACTATGAAAAGCTATACGCCAACAAATTGGATAATCTAGAAGAAATGGATAAATTCTTAGAAACATACAACCTTCCAAAACTGGACCAAGAAGATGTAGAAAATTTGAATAGACTGATCACCAGTAAGGAGATCGAAACAGCAATCAAAAACCTCCCAAAAAATAAAAGTCCAGGACCAGATGGCTTCCCTGGTGAATTCTACCAAACATTCAAAGAAGACTTAATACCTATCCTTGTCAAACTCTTCCAAAAAATTGAAGAGGAGGGGAGGCTTCCTAACTCATTCTATGAAGCAAACATTATCCTGATACCAAAACCAGACAAGAACAACACAAAAAAAGAAAATTACAGGCCAATATCACTGATGAACACTGAGGCAAAAATCCTCAACAAAATACTAGCAAATCGAATACAACAGCCCATTAAAAAGATCATACATCATGATCAAGTGGGTTTCATTCCGGGGATGCAGGGATGGTTCAACATCCGCAAATCTATCAATGTGGTACACCACGTTAACAAAATGAAGAATAAAAATCACATGGTCATCTCAATAGATGCAGAGAAAGCATTTGACAAGATACAGAATCCATTTATGACAAAAACTCTAAATAAATTGGGTATAGAAGGAAAATACCTCAACATAATAAAGGCCATATATGACAAACCCACAGCAAATATCATTCTCAATGGAGAAAAACTGAAAGCTATCCCTCTAAGAACAGGAACCAGACAAGGAGGTCCACTGTTACCACTCTTATTTAACATAGTATTGGAAGTCCTAGCCACAGCAATCAGGCAAGAAAAAGAAATAAAAGGGATCCACATTGGAAAAGAAGAAGTAAAACTTTCAATCTTTGCAGATGACAGGATTTTATATCTAGAAAACCCTAAAGAGTCCACTAAAAAACTTTTAGAAATAATAAAGGAATGCAGTCAAGTTGCGGGATACAAAATCAATGTACCAAAATCCGTTGGGTTTCTATACATTAACAACGACGTAGCAGAAAGAGAAATGAAGAATACAATCCCATTTACAATTGCAACAAAAAGAATAAAATACCTAGGAATAAACTTAATGAAAGAGGTGAAAGATCTGGACACCAAAAACTATAAAACATTGTTGAAAGAAATCGAAGAAGACACAAAGAAATGGAAAGATATTCCGTGCTCTTGGATTGGAAGAATTAACTTTGTTAAAATGTCCATACTTCCTAAAGCAATCTACAGATTCAACACACTCCCTATCAAAGTTCCAACAACATTTTTTACAGAAATAGAACAAAGAATCCTAAAATTTATATGGAACAACAAAAGACCCCGAATAGCCAAAGGATTCCTGAGAAAAAAGAACAAACCTGGAGGTATCACACTCCCTGATTTGAAATTATACTACAAGGCCATAGTAACCAAAGCAGCATGGTACTGGCACAAAAACAGACACGCAGATCAATGGAACAAAATTGAGAGCCCAGAAGTAAACCCACACGTTTATGGACAGCTAATATTCGACAAAGGAGCCAAGGGCATACGATGGAGAAAGGAGAGTCTCTTCAATAAATGGTGTTGGGAAAACTGGACAGCCACATGCAAAAGAATGAAAGTAGACCATTCCCCTGCACCATGCACAAAAATCAACTCAAAATGGATTAAAGACTTGAATGTAACAGCTGAAACCATGAGACTTCTAGAAGAAAACATAAGCAGTACGCTCTATGGCATTGGTCTGAGCAGCATATTTTCAAGTCCCGTGTTTGACCAGGCAAGGGAAACAAAAGAAAAAATGCACAAATGGGACTACATCAAACTAAAAAGCTTCTGCACAGCAAAGGAATCCACCAACAAAAAGAAAAGACAACCTAACAATTGGGAGAAGATATTTGCAAACCACATATCAGATAAGGGGTTAATATCCAAAATATACAAAGAACTCATACAGCTCAACAACAAAAAAACCAACAATCCAATTAGAAAATGGGCAAAAGATCTGAACAGAGGTTTCTCCAAAGAAGAAATACAGATGGCCAACAGGCATATGAAGAGATGCTCAACATCATTAGCTATCAGGGAAATGCAAATAAAAACTACAATGAGGTATCACCTCACTCAGGTCAGAATGGCTATAATTAACAACACAGGAAACAACAAATGTTGGAGAGGATGTGGAGAGAAGGGAACCCTTGTTCACTGCTGGTGGCAGTGCAAACTGGTGCAGCCACTATGGAAAGCAGTTTGGAGTATCCTCAGAAAATTAAGGATAGATCTACCATATGATCCAGCTATTCCACTGCTGGGTATTTATCCAAAGAACTTGAAAACACAAGGGCATAAAGATACTTGCACCCCTATGTTCATTGCGGCATTATACACAACAGCCAAGACATGGAAGCAACCTAGGTGCCCATCAAGGGACGAATGGATAAAGAAGATGTGGTATTTATACACGATGGACTACTACTCAGCCATAAGAAATGACGAAATCCAGCCATTTGTGACAACATGGAATGGACCTTGAGGGTATTATGCTGAGTGAGATAAGTCAGAGGGAGAAGGTCAAATACCATATGATCTCACTCATAAGTAGAAGATAAAAACGACAAAAAAACCCCAAAAACATAGCATTGGAGATTGGACTGGTGGTTACCATTGGGGATGGGGGTAGGGGGGAGGGCAAAAGGGGTGATTAGGGTCACATGTGAGGGGATGCACTATAATTAGTGTTCGGGTGATGAACATGATGTAAGGTATCCAGAATTTGAAATATGATGTACATCCGAAAAAAATAAAAATAAATAAATAAATAAATATTCTATGACTCCTTTTGTAGGACATTCTGGAAACAGCAAAACTGAAGAGACAGCAAAAGTGTCAGTGACTCTGAGGGTTTGGGGAGAGGCGAGGTGAACACGCCAGTCTAGGAATATTTTAGGGTGGTGAAACTACCCTTTCTGATACTACAGTGGTCGATGTGTGACTATGCCTTGGTTATAAACACAAACCTTTACAACACAAAGAGTGAACCTCAAGGTATGTAAATAGAACATGGTCATGTAGGAGCTGGGTGACCCCAGGATGAAAGGCAAGCTTTGACAAAAGCATGTAATTATGTCACAGTGGTATGAAATAATTCACTGAAGAAGGTGAAGGAAACGGTGCTGACCAAAGTAATTTCAGAAATAAGTGAGTGCTGGGGGACTAAAGGCAGAAGGAAATGTATGTGGCCACAGTCTTCTGGTTGATAAGGACTTTCCCCTGGAGTTGTGGGTTATCAATTGTGAAACAACTATACATGTGTACTAGAACTGGCCAGTTAATTAAATGCATGGTAAATAGTGGGATTTAAGTCGGCTGAAAATGAAGCTTTTACCATTTTGTGATTCATGTTGTTCTCACTTATCTTTTCTTTTTCCAGTATTATGTAAATATAATTGACATATAGCATTGTGTAAGTTTAAAGTGTACAGCATGATGATTTGATACATGTATATATTGTGAAATTATTATACAAAAATGTTGGTTAACATGTCCATTACCTCATATAACTACCATTTTTTAAATCTATGAGGAACATATTCTTTCTACTCTCTTAGCAACTTTCAAGTACACAAAACAGTATTGTTAACTATAGTCACCATGCTGTACGTTACATCCCCAGAACTTATTCGTCTTATGACAACTTATAAATGGAAGCTTGTACCCTTTCATCAACATGTCCCCATTTCTACCACCCCCAGCCCCTGACAACCACCATTCTACTCTTTTTCTGAGTTTGACTTTTTATATTCCAAATATAAGTGAGATTATACAGTATTTGTCCTTCTCTGTCTGACTTATTTCACTTAAAAAATGCCCTCAAGGTCCATCCATGTTGTTGCAAATGGCAGATTCACTTATTTTTGTGGTTGAATAATATTCCATTGTATATACGTATACCATCTCTTTATCCATTCCTCCACTGATGGACACTTAGGTTGTAGTCTTAACTATTTTGAATAATGCTGCAATGAACATGGGACTACAGATATTTTTTTGAGATAGTGATTTCATCTCCTTTAGGAATATACCCAGAATTGGGATTGCTGGATCATATGTTAGTTTTTTTAAATTTCTTGCAGAACTTTCATATTGATTTCCACAATGGGTGCACCAATTTACATTCCCACCACAGTACACAAGGGTTATGTTTCTCCACATGCTTGCGAACACTTATTTCTTGTCTTTTTTATAATAGCCATTCTGACAGGTATGAGGTGATACCTCATTGTGGTTTTGATTTGCATCCCTGATGATCAGTGATGTTGAGCATCTTTTCATACAGCTTTTGGCCATTTGGATGTCTTCTTTGGAAAAATGTCTATTCAGGTCTTCTGACCATTTTTTAATTGGACTTTTTTTTTCTTGAGGAAGATTATCCCTAAGCTAACATCTGCTGCCAATCCTCCTCTCTTTTTTCTTTTTTGCTGAGGAAGACTGGCCCTGAGGTAATATCCATGCCTCCATCTTCCTCTATTTTATATGTGGGATGCCTACCACAGCATGGCCTGCCGTGCGGTGCCATGTCCACACCCAGAATCCGAATCGGCGAACCCCGGGGCCACTGAAGTGGAATGTGCACACTTAACCTCTGAGCCAGAGGGCCAGCCCTGGACTATTTGTTTTTGCTATTGAGTTATATGAGTTTCTTATATACTTTGGATATCAGCCTCTTATCAGGTATATGGCTTGCAAATATTTTGTCCAATTCTGCAGGTTACCTTTTCATTTTCTTGACTGTTTGAGTTGCTGTGCAGAAGTTTTTTAGTTTAATTTCGTGCCACCTGTTTATTTTTGCTTTTGTCGCTTGTGCTCATGGTGTAATATCCAAAAAGTCATTCCCAAGCCCAATGTCAAGGAGCTTTATCCAATGATTTCTTCTAGGAGTTTCATGGCTTCACATCTTATATTTTAGTTTTTCATCCATTTTGAGCTAATTTTCATGAGTTGTCCAAGATAGGAGTCCAATTCCATTCTTTTGCATGTGATTATCCAGTTTTCCCAAGACCCCTTGTTGAAGAGACTGTCCTTTCCCCATTGAATTCTTGGCTTCTTGTCAAATCTTATTTGATCGCATATGTGGGGGTTATTTCTGGGCTCTCCGTTCTGTTCCATTCGTCCGTGTGTCTATTTTTGGGTCAGCACCATACTGTTTTGTTACTATAGCTTTGAAGTGTGGTTTGAAATCAGGAAGTGTGATGCCCTCATGGGCCAAGAAGGTTTCTTTTGCCCTGAGCTGTGCTGCCTCAGAGGAGGGGCGACACCGGTAAAGTGAAACTACTCCTCTCACTCTCTTCAGTGTTTCCTATCTCAGACTTTTTTGCATCAATGTTTTGCTAGAAGTTTTCTGCTCATCTCCTAGACTTCCACAAATATCTTGTTTCCATGAGTGATTGTGTAAATCTGTGTTCTCCGGGGGAAAACTGGCAGAAAACTCTCACTCTGCCATGAGGAAGACATCCTCCTCTCCCATGATCTTTTTAATGTGATTAATTTCAGTACATATTCCTATACTTTTTAAAAAGTTATTGAATTTCAGCTATTTAGGATTTTCAGCAGAAGAGATTAGGTATTTTCCACTTTTAGTCAACAGAAAAGTTTATGAAGATTTCTGCTCATTATTGCAAACTTGAAAGGTGATTTAAAGAAAACCAAAACTAAATTTATATTGTAGTAGGTAGTATAAGCAATACACTCATATTTCTATGCTAATCGTCTAAATGGAGTTTCCAACATTTATTATACAGATTTTAAAATAAAATTTCATCTGATTTTTCTGAAAACTGACAAAATCAACTATTATGGTTCAAATCTGGAAAGGATAATTAAATTCTGGATTTTTGTAGCCTATATATGAGCCAAGGACCCAACTGAAGAAAAGATACTGCATTCCAATGGAGTAATTGAGGAGAGATTAGTGACAAATGAGCAAGATTGAAGGACCAGCAGTGAAGGAAAGCCCTCATGCCCTTGTGCTTGAAGAGGCAGGGTGATAGAGGTAACTGGAACTCAGAGAAAAGGAGCTGTATGCAAAGGAGCAGGCCACGTGGAGGTGTGTGAGCTGTGTTAGGAACCACAGCTGCTGACAGGCAAGAGATCTGCATGCGCAATGCCAACCCCAGGCTCCTCCAGTCCTCAGATCTGCTGTGGTTCTGTGCCTGAGCCCAAGCAGAACCCAGAGGTTGAAGGAAGTTGGCCATAAAAGTCTGCCTCTCCGGGCATAGACACGCAGAAAGCAATGGTGCATAGATCTGGAAGGGTCCACAGAAACACTCAGTGCATCACCCCAATAATTCTATTTATACTCTTCAAGGCAAATCAGGTTTTCACCCTAAATAAATCAAATAGCAGTAAAGTAATATTACTTTTAATGATAGACAAAATTATGCTATATGAGAGTAAAGTAATAACTAATGATATAAAACAGATTTATCAAGCACAATTTAATATATACATAATATATTATATTACCTACTATATTTTGTGACTATACAAAGTATGTTTACAGAGACACATTTTCACACAAGCTACTAGTAGTCACTTCTAGGAAATTCTAATTTGTATAATGCATGCCAAAATGAAGCCATTTCCTTGGCCTACCTTGATTTTGCTGACTCTTTGAAAATAAATATAATGTTGGACAGAAACTGAAAAATCAGAATATTAAGTTCCAAATTCTCCAGACACCTTAAAATTCAAAATTATTTTTGTCTATATCTAGGAAAATCTATCATTTTATAATTAGTGTAATACATTAAAATTTTAATTTGGTGTGACAAAACAATTTGTAGTAATGTTGTTTTATTTTATTTATTAAAAGTCAAGGCAAAGAACATTGATATTAACCTATTTACTTGTCATTATATTATTAAGTAATGTTAATATACTCCTCAGAGTTAAATATTTTAGAATAAACTAAATAAAATTAAAACATTCATGACTAAGAATAATAATATAATAGTACACCAATAAAATGTAGTAGGTTCCAAACATGATGGTGTCTGAGGACATTCTCAGAATTCTGGTTTTAGTATATTACTAAGTAGAGATTAAAAGGCTAGTTTTTTATACATATACATATAGAGAGAGAGAGCATCAATTTTGTGAATTAGAAGTCTTTCTGAGTTTTGTTTACTAAGGTTGCATTGTCTCTGTAAGTCAAGTTATACCTTAAATTTGCTACAGATAATCTATACTTTAACTTCACAACTTAAATATTTTTGGCAGTAGCCATGATATTTTCAAAAAACAAAATCATTAGTATTATTTAAACTAAGATGTTACTGAATTTAAAAGTATTTACATCTATTGTAAAAAAATTTGTGAGGTAAACAAGTAAATTTAGATATTTTAAGGTTGAGTTGATAATGGCTATATAGTTATTTTTCATATGAAATTTATCACAAGAATTTTTTTTGAAAACATAAATGAAAAAAATACGTGCAGGCATAAGAGTAAGCGTATATAGCTTTGTGTAGTCAATCACAAAGTATTAAATTTCAAAGTATTTCTTCAGAGAACATTAGTCAATTATTTCATAGGCTATACATTAAATAAAATTTGGAATAACATTTTAATTTTAAGATTCCATTTGAAGACTGATAATATGTTCTCTGGAAATGAACAGATGAATGAGTAGGTTAGAATAAATTCCTTACGTATTGTTCAAATCTTGAAATGAAATGGAGCTACATATAAGAAATCTGTTCTTCCGTTTTCTGCATAAATATGTATGATAATGTTTTTGCTCTGAAGGATATTTCAGGCAACCTAGACTCTCTTTAAAACGGCCGACAATTTTCTTAGTACAGAAATGATACAAAATTATTGAGTCTTTAAAGAAGTCGCTCTTGGACCAACTTGCTTTTAATCAAACAATGTTTCTCAGTAATATCCAGGAAAAAAAGGAGGGCACTAAACGATGAAAAAAGTTACTTTTTCAATAAGTTCACCTTTGCAAGTTTACCATATGTTTTCCAACTTTACCAAGGAAAGATCGTTTGAAAGCTATTATAGTTGGAAAGAAGAAATTCAATTGCCATATGTGCCGGTTTTTCATACGTAAGTTTCAGAATTTTTTCTTATTTAGCATATCAATCATTTTACGCTTATGATTTTTCTGGATGATGAGGAAAACAAGCGTAAAGTTAAATCTAAATTAATGTTGAATATAAGAAATGTTTAATTCACCAGACTGAGACACCTTAATCTTTCTGGTTTCATCTAAATGATTGATACTTATGTACAACAATAATTTGTATGTACTTGTGTACCCAGAGGAATAAATGGTCTCACTCCAGATATTTACCTCCCTGTCAATTGTTTTTATCAGTAAATACACCAGAATGTGTAAGTTTAACAGAAGTATTTAAATGTTTACAGGCTTAAGAACGAGGGAAAATGTGGAGAAAAACCACCGAAAGAGGAAATATTATTCATTTACTTTTCAAGACTAATTTCGAATATTCAGCTAAAAGACATACTTTTTGATATGCACATTGCCATAGTATGACGTCTTCAGAAATGCTCCATAGCTGACCTAAAATACCAGATAATTCACTACTGAAGTTATGTAGAATACAGCAATAATTCAAATACTTCCAGTGTTTGCACTGGGCTGAGTGAAGTGGGTCTGTTACAGAATCTGCATTTCATTCTGCTGTGTAACCTCTGGTAAGTTAATTAATTTCCAGTTTACTGCTCTTTAAAATGAGAGGGAATGAATATTTAATATCCAAAAGATCTTTTTAATCTAAAATTCTGTAATCCAAAGAGCAGTTCATCCTTTTCATTGAAGGACGAATATAATAAGAATATATGAAAATCCCTTTGATATACCAACTAGTATATTAAGCTTTAAAATGTCGGGAAACTTATGGCTTTTATTTATTGTTGTGGAAATTATTCAAGTTAAAATATGGAATTTAATCTATTTTGATATGTGACTAAGAACTTTATCGTTTCTAATGATATTTCTTTCTATGAAAGATTGATTACATCTCTTATTTTCAATTACTGTTGATTCATTTTTATTTCATCAAAGTTAGACACAAAATTAAAGACTCTATTATTTTGTTCACTGCAGAAGACTATTTTTCTCTGGAAAACAAAAATTTCCTATGATATGTTCATCAAAACTCCAGCTTAATTTATATTTTAAGTGATATGAAAAGTTATCTCTTCTTGTGAAAAGTGAATTATGACTTCAAATTAGTAACAAATATCTACAACTAATTAAAGAGTATATCTGCTAGAAATGCCCTCACAAATTAACTTTCTTAATGATACTGAAATTAAACCAAGTGGCTTCAAATATATATCTAAAGTATAAGAAGACTTTTGTTCACTACAAGCTGTATTAATTTACTCATAAATTTGTAATATAATCTTTGATGTGACCTCATTTACTCAGGGAAATTTTAACATGGAAAATATTTTATCCATTCACTCATTCATTTATGCAAAAAAAATAGTTTTAGAGTACTTAAAATTACTGAATAAATTAACATGAATGAATTCTTCCTTATAAACCCACATAGAGTTCAGTAGGGGAGGTAGACAAATTTGCCAATGAACATGTTGGAATATTATAAGAGTATTTAGAGAATTATTTTCAAAATATATAGGTAGCATATCAAAGAGAATAGTTAACTCTAACATAAATTTTTCCTAATAGGAAAAATATATTTCAAAATGTCTGTAGTTTATAACAATATATATAAATTAATGAAAGTCCAATTAAAAATACAACACACTTTATTTTTGGAATTTGAAAATTTAATTCTGAACATCATCTGAAAAATATATGTCAAAATTTTCATGAAAACATTATTGAGGATGGAGATTTGGCTCATCAGAGAGTAAATATTCTGTAAATTTACCATTAGTAAAACAAAATAAGACTGTAATATATTCAGAGACATAGATTCACATGAAGGAACAGAGAAGCCACAAATAAATCCAGGTGGACAGGATACTAATGCAGAAGGAATGTGGACAGCTAACCAAAGAATGATATGCTATTCAATGTCCATCAATAGAGGAATGGTTAAATTATGCATTTTCTTAGAACATAATGCCATTACTTATTAAAACTCATAATACAGAAAGGAGAAAGAAATATAGTATATCACTAATATGTAAAATATCAAATGGGACTTTACAATTCAGTGTTATTAACAAAAAATTTTTATGGGATAAATAATTACAAATAAGCCAAAAAATGAATAATGTAAAGTTTCAGTTACGAGATGTACAGCACAATTGTAAATGTAACATTTCTTTTTGTCCTTAAGAGAATATTTCTCTTTCTTATTCAGAGAAATAAAGGAATAAAAATTGATTTAAGATTATTTAGAACAATTGTCTAAATGAAAAATAAGTACTGGCATTTTATCTTTGGATGATTGATCCAGGAAAAGTGTTTGTTGTAATATCACTGAAAGCTTATTTTATCAGGGTTATGCTGGCTTCATAAAATGAGCTGAAAAGTGTATCTTATTCCTCCTCTCCTTTCTGGAAGAACTTCAGTAAAGTCATTTAGGCCAGAAATGTTCTTCATGGGGAGAATTTTGATTAAGTGTTTGATATCTTTATTTGGGGAACAGGAAGGTGAGTCAAGTGTTTTTAGTATTCCATTTTATCTCCCCTGTTGAAATTTTACCCATTTCTCTTTATGAGTTCTTGTGTGTGCTCTAGATGTCACAATATGGGTCTAACTTATCACATTCTACCCTCAAATAACCTTATACAGATCACAGTTTAAGAGACTTAGAATAGCATAATTCCTCAAACCCTGAAAAACTGCTTCACTTTCTTGTCAGTTTGTCCTTCTGAAAATAGCTTTATTTTCTCTTTTTTTAAGGATACTTTAACTAAATGTAAAACTGCAGGTTTAGAAGGATCTCTTCCAGCACTTCAGACACACCTTCCATCCTGCTCTGACCGCACTGTTCTGGATGAGTTCTGCTCGCATCTGCATCGCTCACTGCTGCTCTGTGTGGAATGTGGCTTTTTGTCCCGACTGCCTTCGAGGTTTTCGGGTTATCTTTCATTGTCAGCATCTTGACTTTTAAGTTTCAGAATGTTGTTTTCTTTGAATTTGTCCCAACTGAGATTTACTGATCTGTTTCAAACCTTGAGTTAATATTTCTTACAAGTTTCAGACCATTTTCAATAAATATATCTTCTAATATCTCTCTTCCTTATTTTCTCTCTATGCTCCTTTCTGAAATTAAATTAAATACATTTTAGATCTTATGATATTGTGCCATGGATCTTGCCTGCTCTGTTCCAATTTTTCCTCTGCTTTTCTCACTTTGCTCCAGTTTGAATACTAAATTTAGAACTGGCATAAAATGCTTTGATCATTTCTCTCCTGTGTTACATTGCTATTAAAACCATTGAATTCATTCTTTGTTTATCATATTGCATTTTTTACCATTAACAATTCAATTTGACTCATTTTTATACTTGCCCTTGAGTGCTCAAATTCTCCATCTCTTTAGACATTTTATCCACATTTCTCACTAGATTAACTAAGATATTTATCAAGATTAATTTTAAAAGGTCTTAAAATTCCAACATCTGGCTCATCTCTGAATCTGCTTATATAGACTATTTCTGCTCTCAATCATGGTTTGGGTTCTCCTGCTTTATCATATGCAAGATGCTGTATGCCAGGCACTTTGTGCAGAAAAACAAGAGATATGGAAGAAAATAATATTTCTTTTAAGAAAGAATGTATCTCTTCGTATGCCAAGCGGTAATGTGGGTTAATTAGGTCATTCAAATACACGGTTTAATTAGGTGTAATCTTTGCTGCTATTTTGTTAGAATTCACCACTGGTTTTAAATGTTTGGTGTAAAACATCAAAGCGTCCTTCAGCCAGGGTTAAAGTTTGAGTAGTAGCGAGATTCTGGGGGTTCTTTTATGCTTTTAATTGACCACAAACTTTCTACACTGTGGGCCCTCTTCCTCTCCACAGCAACCCTCGGACTCCCTGGGCTGTTGTTCTCCTTTCCTATCCCCGACTTTTGGCACCTCAGCAGAGCTCCTCTGCTGTCCTGCCCCAGCCTTCAGAGCATGGCTTCACCAGGGCAAGGACTGTGGTAGCACCTCAGAAGGCCTCAGCTTTCCTGCCTTCCTTTAAACAATGACCAGCCTGCTGCATTTGGGAAGGCTAGACTGTCTTGAAAGGACCTTTCTCCTCTGTATTTCCCCTCCCTGTGTTTCAGAGGGAGGGCACAGAAGATGCAGTAATTACTGGCCACGAGTGCCTCACAGGATTCCTTTCAGCTCTTCTTCTCAGCTACAAACTACACCCAGATCCAGATTCCCCAAAGTGATTTCTTTCAGTTCTTCTCACTGCTACCAAAATTCATGGCTTTTCCCTGTGTGCACTCAGAGAGGGCGCTTGGGAAAGAGTGAGTAGATTGTTATAAACCAATTTTGTGTCCCTGTCTTTTCAGGATTTTATTCTGCAGGTAAGCCCTCACATTTCCAATGCATATTAGTTAAAAATTCACTGTTTTCTTCTGTCATCTATGATAGATCCCTCCTACCCTCCTTCCAATCTGCCAGATTTGAAATCAGCCTTGGTCCCTTTGTTGGGGATTTCGTTTAGTTAAGTTTCTGTTCATCCCCTGTTCTACAATGGGTTTAAAAATGTAAGATTTTTGTAGTATGTCTAGATTGTTTGTTTATTGCTAATTTGTTTTATATATTAATCAGAAGCAGAAGTCTGAGCGATTTTATTTATTGCAATCCTGATGAGTGTGAGCCATAATGTTCTTAGTGTTTTAGTGGAGTATTGAGTAGACAAAATCTTTGCTCACAAAGCGTTATTTTTCAGAAGACAGAGAATATGTCAGATTGAGAGTTTGGGCAAACACACAGAGTGTCACTTGATGCAGACTGGATCTCAGAGCAGAAGGCTCAGGAGATCCTTTATCTTACCACCCTGCAAAGAGGCATTATTAGGTTAGGGCTCTGCTGGATAGACCATACAGTGGTCACCCCTTATGTGCAGGGGATACATCCAAAGCCCCCAGTGAATGCCTGAAATCTGGATAGTACCAAACTCTATGTATACTATGTTTTTTCCTAAACATCCATACTTAGGATAAAATTTAATTTGTAAATTAGGCACAGTAAGAGCCTAACAAGAGTACCTTCTCTTTGGCATATTTAAATTGCCAGCATCACTACTCTGCCACTTTGGAGCCATTATTAAGTAAAATAAGAGATCCTAGAATGCAAGCTCTGAGATACATAACAGTTGATGTCATAACCCAGACAGATACTAATTGATTATCAGCTGGTGGCATGTACAGTGTGGATTCACGGGAAAAAGGGATAATTCCCATCCTGGGTGGGTCAGAGTGGGACGGCTTGAGATTTTATCATGCTACTCAGAACAGTGTGCAATTTAAAATGTATGAATCATTTATTTCTGGAAGTTCCCAGTTAATATTTTCCAACTGTGGTTGATTACAGGTAACTGAAACTGTGGAAAGCAACACTGTGAATAAAGGGGGACTACTGTATGTCCATGCTCCAGAACATGGCGTCACCCCTTGTTTCAATCTTTTACTATTGCAATTTGATTAGAAAGTGGGGCGACAAGACATCTGAAGCTTGGTTCTTGCTCTTCAGAGAGCTTTCTTGGAATGTGCTCTGGTAGGTTCAAATTATGTTGTTTACCACTGGGATTGGGTGTGGGGGGTATCACCATTGTATTGAGAAGTTGAGTTTCAACATAGGCTGTCTTTCTGGAGAAAAGAAGCTGGTAGTTTCATCATGAATTGGTCTTGGATTTTGGCCAGTGCTCTTGTATCAACTTTACATGACTTTTTCTCTTTGGCCTGTTGGCGTGTTGGGTTACACTGATTGACTTCCCAGTGTCAGAGCAGCCCACTACACCCCTTCCATCCTTGTGTTACATCCCATCTGGGAATGGTGTATAATTATTTGATGCATTGTTGGATCCAATTTGCTAATATTTTGTTGAGGTTTCTACATCTATGTTCACTGAGAGATATTTGTCTGTAGTTTTCCTTTCTTGTAATATTTTATCTGGTTTTGGAATAATTAGAATAACTCCGGCCTCATAGAATTAGTTAGAAAGTGTTCCCTCTGCTTCTGTTTTCTGGAAGAGATTGCAGAAAATCAGCGTCTCCTCTTCCCCATATATTTGGTCAAATTTACAGTGAATCATTTGGCCTGACGCTTTTCTTTCAGAAGGTTATGATTACTCATTCTCTTTAACATATAGATCATTTTTTAAATTCTGTCTAATAATGTTGTAGTTGTATCCCATGATTTTAGTTTGCATTTTACTAACAAGTAGTGCTGTTACATATCTTTTAATGTACTTATTTGTCATCTTTATTCTTTAACGAAGTGCTTATACAATTTTTTTGTCTATTTTTAAAATTTAATCTTGAGATTTCTTAATATATTCTGGATAAAATTTTTATCAGGTATAAAATTTGGAAATATTTTAACACTGTATTTTGAACAGAAAAATTTTTGCCTGGATGAATTCCAATTTTTCAGCTTGTTGTTTTACGGATCATATTTTTAATGTGCATACAATAAATCTTTGCTTAATCCAAAGTTACACAATATTCTCTTTTTCTTTTAGATAAAGTATAGTTTAAAATTTACATTTAAATCTTTAATACATTTTGTGTTAGTTTTGTATAGGATATGAGGTATGAAGAAAACAATTTTTTGGCACCAAATATTTCTGAAATATTTTGTACAGAGTATTCTTTCTCCACTTAATTTCCTTTGTGTTTTTGTCAACTAATAACTGTTGATATACATGTAAGTCAATCATTGGACTCTTTATTCTGTTCCATTGACCTATTAGTCTCTATTTCCACCAATATCAAATTGTGTTGATTACTGTAGCTATATGGATGTGTCTTGAAATCAGGTATCGTTGGCACTTTAACTGTTTTCTCTATTTGTAATATTGTTTTGGCTATCCCAGTTTTTTTATTTTAAAATAAATTTTAGAATCAAATATTTAATTTCAACAACAATGGCAAAAACATACTGGAATTTTGATTAGGATTGTGTTAAATCTATAAATCAACTTCAGAAGTATTGACATCTTAAAAATATTAATTCCTCCAATCTATGAACACAATGCACCTCACAATTTGTCAGATCTTTTTAAATTTCTGTCTAAAATGTGTTGCAATTTTAATTGTACGTCTTTCAACTTTTTTGGTATTATCATTAAATACTTTATATTTTCAGTTCTACTGAAAATGATATTATTTTTAAATTTCAACTTTTGACATTTTGTTGCTAGTACATAGAAACACAAATAAATTGCCTGTATTGATTTTGTATCTGCAAACTTGCTAAACTCACTTTTAGTTTTACTGGCTCTTTTGTAGATTCTCTTAGATTTTCTATATGAATGATTATGTCATCTGCAAATAATGATAGTTTTACTTATTCCTTTTCATAATTGGAACATTTTTCTTCTTTCTTATTGCACTGGCTAAAACTGTTAGTACAGTGTTGAGTAGAATTGGTGAGATCAGACATCCTGGTATTATTTCTAACCTCATGAAAAAATCATTCACTATTTCAGCATTAAGCATGCTAGAGCTAATTTTTTTCATAGATGACCTTTGTTATTTGACACAGTTCTCTTATATTCTTGCTTAGCTAAGATATATTTTAATCAGGATATATCTTGAATTTTGTCAAATGTTTCTCCTACATATATTTATATATTCATAATTCCACTGTAGTTGTTAATAAGGTAGATTATATAAATTGATTTTAGAATGTTAACCAACCATTCCTTGCATACCTGGGATGAACTCCTTTGGTCTAAATTATTATCTTTTTAATATATTGTTGAATTGGTTTTAATTTTCTATTGTTTCATAAGTAATCACAAACTTAGCAGCTTAAAACAGCAGGTTTATGATCTCACTGTTTCTCTGGGTCAGGAGTGCAGACACAGTTGAACTATGTCTTTTCCTGAGTATCTCACACGGCTGCAATTAGGCTGCAACCCTCTCTGAAGCTCGGGCTCCTCCTCCATGCTCACCTGGCTGTGGGCAGAACTCAGTTCCTCGTGGTTATGGGACTGAGATCCTCACTTCTTCCCCAGCTGTCAGCTAGGGTGACCTTCAGGTCCTGGAAGTCTATGGACTTCTTTGCAATATGGCTCTCTCACAGGCCCTCTTAGAACACATCAACTTACTTCTTCAGAGTCAGAAGGAAAATCACCCTCTTCAAGAAGAGTCGAGAATAATGCCTCAATTATGCAAGACAAATAAGCTCTAGAGATCTGCTGGGCGACACTGTGCTTATAACTAGTAATACTTTACGATACACTTAAACATTTAAGAGGGTAGATCTCATGTTAAGTGTTCTTACTACAATAAAATAAAGTTATTAAAAAAGAGTTGAGTACTTTATTAAGCATATTTACCTGATTAAGTCAGGACTACCCAGGATAATCTCCTTTTTCACTTCCCCAAAATCAACTGATTTGGAACTTAAATTACATATGTAAAATTTCTATGTTGTGCAAATTATTGTTCTGTAGTTTACTTTTATTATAATGTCTGGCTTTGGTGTTAAGGTCATATTGTTCTTATAGAAAACATTTGGATGCAGCGCCCACTCCTCAGTTTGAGAGCTGTTTTTGAAGTATTTATGTTATTTTTTAATGAAACATTTGGTAGAAATCACCAGTGAAACCATCTGGGCCTGGGGTTTTCTTTCGGTAAAAGGATTCTAACTATAGTTTCTGTTTCTTTAATGGCTATAATGCTATCAGTTTATCAATTTCTTCTTGAGTGATCTTTGATCATTTTGGTTTTTCAAGGTTTTTTTTTTCATTTTTTGTAATTTTTTTAATTTATTGGTATAAAGTTTTCCATATTCCTTAGTATCATTTTAATATCTGTGGATAAGTTATGGTGCTTCTTTCATTCCTGATATTGATAAATTGAATCTTCTCTATATGTTTTCCTGGTTTGTCTGGCTGGAAGTAAACTAATTTTACTGTTTTTCTCAAGGAAACAGGATTAGATTTCATTGATTTCCCCTACTGTTTTGTTTTCCATTTCATTGACTTCCACTCTGATCTTCTTTTATTCTTTTTTTCTACCCAGTTTGTATGTTCTCACATTTCTTACATCAGAATCTGAGGTCTTTGATTTGAGAAAATTTTTTTTTCTAATATAGGGGTCCAGTGTTACAAATTTCCCCCCTAACTACTGCTTTAATGGCATGCCATGAAGTTTGAAATGCTGTGTATTCTTTTTAATTCAGTTCAAAAGCCATTTAATATCCCTTGCATTTTCTTTTCTTTGCCTCAGAAGTATTTAGAAATATTTTATTTAATTTCCAAACATCTAGAGATTTTCCAAATATCATTTCTGTTATTGATTTCTAATTTAATTTCATTGTACTCAGGGACCAGACATTTTATCACTCAAGCCTATTGGAACATACTGAGGTTTGTTTATGACTAGAATATGGCAGTCTTTGTAAATTTTCTTCCCCCAATTTAGTGGAATCTGTTTTCTTTTGTAGTTTGGTAGAGTGTCTGACAATGCCATTTAGGTCGCCTTGGTCAATAGAGTGGTTCAAATCTTCTGTATCCATCCTGATTTATGCTTGTTATGCCAGTTACTAAGGGAAGAGATTTGTGTTATCTAACTATAGCTGTGGATTTTTCAGTGTCTCCTTGCAGTTCTTTCATTTTTTCCTTATGAATTTTGAACCTCTGTTATTAGGTATGTGAACATTTAGGATGTGATGTATTCCTAACGGATAGAACTCTTTGTCATTATGGAATGAACTTCTGTATCCTGGTGATATACTTGCCTCTGAAATCTAATTGTCAGATATTAACACAGCCATGTCTTGGCTTCATTTGGTCATTGTTAGCGTTATGGATCCTTTTCCTCCTTTTCCTTTGGCTGATTTTTGTCCTTGTATTTAAAGAGTGTTTCTTGCAGCAGCGTGTAATTAGTTGGCTGTTTTACGTTCAACCTTACAACCTCTGCTTTTTAATTGGGGTATTTATAACATTCTATTTTAATGTTATTATTGTTATGAGTTAATTTAAACCTTTCCTCTTGCCATTTATTCCCACATATCCCATCTGTTCTTTATTTGCTGCGTCCTCTTTTTCTGCCATCATTTGTATTTATAATTTTCTATGATTTAATTTTGTTTATTTTATTCACATAGTAGCCATAACTGTTTGCTTGCTAGTTTCGTAGTTGTTTTATGACTTAGAGCATGCGTCTTTAATTGATCACAGTCTACTTTGGAGTAATATTAGAGGACTTCACATTTAGATTGAATTTACAACAGGTTAGTTCCTTTTCTATCCTCTCTAGCTTTGGTGCGATTGTCGTACATTTTATCTTTACATTTTATTAACTGCACACTATATTGTTATTACTTTTGTTTAAAAAATATATTATATTTTGAAGAGAGGTACAAAACATCTTATATTTCTACTGACCTAGTTTCCTTTTCTAGTTGTCTTTATTCCTTTGTGAAGATCCATATTTCCACCTGGTATTTTTTTTCCTGTGTCTGAAAGACATTTTGTATGTTCACTTTTGGTGTGGTCTGCTGGTGACTAATTCTGCAAAAGTATTTATTTTGCCTTTGTGTCTGAAAGATAGTTTCCCTGGCATAGAATAGATAGTAAATAGGGTTTTTTCTTTCAGTTTTACTTTGTTTTCTTCAGTTCTTCAAAAAGGTTACACCACTGTCTTCTCACTTGCTTTGCTTCCAATAAGAAATTTACCATCGTCTATATTTCTATTCCTCTGTGCATAATGTTTCTCTTCCGCTCTGGTTGCATTATTCTATCTAGCATTGCTTTCAGTAGGTTTTATTAGGATGTGCCTTGGTGTAGTTTTCTTCATGTATCTTATTTTTGTCTTTGATTTTCTTGCACTGCATTACAATTTTCATCAAATTTGTAAAATGTCCATATTTCTTCAAATATCTTTCCTGTTGTGTAATTCAGCAATTTTCTCAAGGAAACAAGATTAGATTTCATTGATTTCCTCTACTGTTTTGTTTTCCATTTCATTGACTTCTACTCTGATCTTCTTTTATTCTTTTTTTTCTACCCAGTTTGTATGTTCTCACATTTCTTACATCAGAATCTTTAATTACACACTATTAAGGTAGTTGATGTGGTCCCATAAGTTACTGATGCTCTGTTCATTTTTTTCAAATTCTCTTTTCTGTGTTGGTTAAGGAAAATTTCTGTTGCTATATCTTAAAGTTCACTAACCTTGTTTTCTGCAAAGTCTAAACGATCCTTGATCCCATCCAGTGTATTTTTTCCAGTAACACATTACTATTCCATACCCAGAAGTTCAATTTGGGTAATATTGTATCTGCTGTGTCTTTTCTTATCAGATATGTGGAAATCAGTTTTAACAATTCTTTTAGTATCCTTGTCTGGTAATCCTAACAGCTAAGCCAAGTCTAGGTAAGTTTCCATCAATTGGTTTATCTTCACATTCTGGGTCCTATTTTTACACTTCTTAGACAATTCTGATTGGACCGTGGATGTTAAGGATTTTACTTCATTGGATGGTAGATATTTTTTATTTCTACATATGTTCTCGAGTGTTCATCCGTTATGCACTGAAGTTACATGAAACAAGTTTGATATTTTGAGTCTTGCTTTCACGTTTTCTAGATACTAAGAGAGCAGTGCTCAGTCTAGGGCTTGTTATTCTCCACTGCTGAGCTGTTGCCCCAAGAATCCTGAGGTTTCCAGTCTGTCTTACAGGAATGAGCACTGTCCCCAACTCTGCGTCGGTAGTAGACACAGTTACCACCAGTTCTTTTGGGTGTTCCTATCCCCAGCCTCAGTGGACAAAGCACCAGGGGAGCCTCTGTAGAGCTCCTGAGGTCTCTCTGCATCAACACTGTGATCTCTCTGTACCTTTCAGACTTATTTCCTCAAATCAGGAGGCCTGTCATCTCCTCCTGGACTCCCCTTCCTGCGCTGCATCCTGAACCCTCTCTCAAAGGCAGTACGCCGAGGTCATTGTTTCCCATCTCTCAGGAATCAGTTTCTCATTGTCTGGTGAAGAGTTTCTTAAGTTGTTTCATATATTTTGTCTTTTTTGCTTTGTTTTCCATTATCATTTTAAGAGTACCTTTGTTGTCTCCACACATATAGAGGACTATAGTAGAATGAGCCAATGAAAATTTCCAAAATATAAATTATAAGCATAAATTCATAAGAAATCCTAAAAATATTCTTAAAAAGTCTCAACTTACATATATGTATATTTACATATGTATATTGTATATATATGTATATACACATATATTTATAATGTTGTTGAAAATTCTAATCATAAAGGAATATCAAGTCATGATTACTTTCCTAGGAATATAAGGACAATTATGAATTGTTTGAGATACACCCATTTTCCTATTGCAGTCAAAGTGGGAGTAAGGAAATCTCTAAGCAAATATTTAATATGAGGTGTAAAGTTAAAAATGCAGATAGTCAAAGTTAGGAGTCTTTGCAACAAATTCAATTCAGTGTGTGGTGTTTGCTCTTGTATGATGTGGGTTTTGTTAGCATTTTCTAAGCTTAATCACTTTAAGAAAACGTTATTTCATTATACTAAATGCCTTTAACCATACAAATAAACCAGATATCTTTGCTTTAGAAAGCATTTTCTGATTATAGTTCTAAATCCTGGCAAAACAGGGATAGAAATCCACACTGAGGAAGTCCTGGGATTTTGACACCGACGTTAGAAGAGTATCCGGGCTGCTAGGGACTTTATTATGCTCTAGTCAGTGAAATCATCCATGGTTCTGTAGAGGACTTTCAAGAAAAGCAAATCCCAAAGTCTGAGGACACAGCGCCAGGTGCTGAGGGAGGTCACAGGGGCTTGGACGGCGCCCGGTCGTTCCCTGCATTAGGAGGTTCAGATCCGGAGGAAGACGCTGTAATGGCGGGACCACGGAGCCCTGGTCCGTCCACTTGCTCCTTCTGAGAAGCGGCTGAGGATAGTGATTTATGTGCAAGCCAGCCTCCCAAATACTCGGGTAATTTCACCTTTCTCTCATTCCACAAATACAGTAGTATCTTCGTCACTTATCAGGAGGACTCTTGTACTGAAACATCCTTTTGTTCTGTTCTGATGTTGCTCTGTTGAGCTATAGTCACTCCTTGGTGTCAGCTCAGCATTTAAGGGGGTTTTAGGCATATTTCAGGGTCTTCCCTTACTACGTGGCTTTCTCTTTCCTGGGATTTCTCTCCTCACTTTCCACTATGCTGAGAGCCCTAACTCTGTCTTAGGATATCTCCAGTCAATGAGATTGTGGCTTTCTACTTGAGTTTAATGGCATCAAGAGAAAAGCATATAAATTTAACTCTCACCCAGTGAGTCTGGCTCCCTTTATCAAGGTTGAATCACCTATGAGTTTCACTGGTTTTGGCCTTCCACCATTGTTTTAAATATTTCTGTGTGAACATATGTATTTTTGAGCTTATAATTGCTGCTGGAGTGTTAGCCTATTACAAGCTACTCCACCATTCCCTGAACGGGATCTCTGGGGATTATTCTTTATTTTATTCTTTTACATGGAAAATTACTCTCCTTTTGGTCTGAAATAACCTATTGTGAGGGATTTTCATGAGGTTATTTGTCTTGTGGCCTAAAGACAGATTGCCCTGTGGTGTTTCCAGTGCCGGATGTCTACATGATTCAGAACTGCTATATGGGCTATTTTTCATATCCAAAAAAAGAGGTGAGCATAGACATGTGGGTTAGCTTCAGTCATTATTAAAATTATGTTTCTTAAGCAATAAAGTCATGTAATGCATTGTGATTAAAAAAGGTGAATTCTAAAGCAAAATGTAAGGGGTTGTGGTATGTGAAAACTGCCTGAACACAAAATTAATACCCTTCGGAATAATAAGACGCACGCACTCCAACATCCTATATTTACTAGATTTATGCATTAAATTAGTTCTATTTCACATCTGGGTGAAGGTTTTCAATTATTTACTTTAATAATGAATGGTTTTGATGTGCAAGGTGGGCAGCTAAGCAGGACACACTCCATCAGTAATCGGGGAACATGAAGGGCACACCGTCAGGAAGAATGTGAACCAGAAACGAGCCTGCTGCCAGCGGCCATCCTGGCTGCAGGGAAAGCCGTGCTCTTGAGAACAAGAAGTGTAGAAAGAAACACCTCCTGAAAGTTCATACCATAAGCTTGCTGTCAGAATTTGCAGACATATCTGCATCACTGGTTTGATCCAGAAGTACAAAATGATGAATTTTAATCTCAAGTGGTCCCCCCAAAATGATGCTCCTAGTGACTCGTGAAGCATAAAAATGAGGGGTTCCAGTAATTTAAGTCAGGTAGCTGGCTAGATACCATGGAGAAGATAACAGCAGTTATAGTCCCCTGAATTACCCTCCAGAAATGCCAACAAGTCACAAGGTAGACCTGAGACATCACCTATTTGAAAGTGCCACTCACTCCACCCTCCACCTTATCATCTGAATTCCCAGATGGGTTTGGCAGGCAGTTTCCAGAGTTACATACTAATTCTGTACGAGCAAGGGAAGTACAGTGAGCTGTACTTAGGAATCATTGATACATTTCTATAATTCACATCTTTGTATTTCAAACAGAAACCAATGGAAGAAACAGTTTCACACAAACAGAAGTGAACTTCAGTAGAGGTTAATATTTTATTAACAGTCCGTCAATGACATAATTTAGCAGAAGTAGTAGCTGTATGATTTCTGTTAGATTTTGTGGATGTCAGAGACTCATAAATACTGTCCAATGTGTCACAAACCACAGGTAGTATTAACTAGGAGGGGTTATATTTCTCCATCAAATATAATTTTTAATTTATGAAGGATAATGTGTTTATACCGAATATCAATGCTGCTTTGGTAACTCAATAAGACAAGTGAAATGAAGCAAAAATGATCATAACGAAGATATCCCAACCTCTTATTTACAGATGACATCACCCTGTGTATAGAAATTAGGATCGGATCTCCAAAATGCAACAGAAGTAATAAGTGAATTTAGCAGTTTGTGGGATACAAAGTTGATATATTAAATCAACTGTATAAATTCACAAAACAACTGGAAAATGATGTTAGTAAACCAATACCACATATAATAACACGAATATATCTGAAATGAACAATTGGGTACATGTTAATATATCCTGGAATGAATCTAATAAAAGTTGTGCAGGTCTTCTGGACAGAACACTAGGATGTATGACTGAGAGAAATTCAAGAAACTTCAATAACTGTAGAGATATAGCACATTCATGAACTGTAAGCCAGTATTTTTATGATATCTATTTTGCTAAATTAATCCATAGTTTCAATGCAATCTCATTCAAAAAACGAGCAAGTATTCTGGAAAAATGAATGGGTCGTTTCTAAGCTTTTGGGAGAATGCAAAGAATGTTGAAATGCTAAGAATTTTACAAAAGATGAACAAAGTTGGAGGACTTAGAATACCTGATGTCTAGTTTTGGTATAAAAATACTGCAATCAAGATAATGCTGCATTGCATAAGAATAATAAATGGATCAGTAGAACGTAATAGATACTCCAGAACCAGACCTAAACAGATGTATTCAATTGAAATCTCTACATGTAGGGTCAGTTGAGTTCAATTGACACCTTTTACCCAGTTGTAAAGTCAAATCAATGGAAAAAGAGTCTTTTGAACAACTGGCATTAAACTATGTATCTTCATGGGAAAAATAAAACAGGGCACCTACTTTATTCTGTAAATAATAAAAATAATATGAACTAGGTAAACGTGACTGTAGAAGACAGAATCACAAATGTTAGCATGGAACATAGTAAAATACCTTCATGATATTGGGTTAAATTTTCTTTAGCAGGGGTGCTGGCCTGGTGGCATAGTGTTTAAGTCCGAGTGCTCCACTTCAGCAGTCTGGGATTTGTGGGCTCGGATCCTGGGCGTGGACCTACACACAGCTCATCAAGACATGCTGTGGCAGAATCCCACATACAAGAGGAAGATGGGCAACAGATGTTAGCTCAGAGCCACTCTCCCCCCCACAAAAAAAAAAAAAAAAAAACCTTCAACAATACATAGTAAGCATTAATTTGAAAAAAAAGATAAATTTCACATCATCAAATAAAACATGCTTGCTACTCAAAAGACATCATTAAGAAATTTATTATACCAGTTACAGACCAGAAGAAAATATTTAAAATACGTATATCTGTTAATGAACTTGCACCCAGAATTAAAAATACTCCTAGAAATACTCCTACAAAAAATACACTTTAAATATTCCTACAAATCTACATTGAAAAGCAAAACTAATGAAAACTTGCAAAATTATGAACAAATGCATTAAAAAAAGATATAGGAATATCAAATAACACATGAAAATGTGCTCAACATCACTATTCATCAAGAAAATGCAAATTAAACCCACCATAAGGGACCATCTCGTACATACTAGAATAACTAAAACCAACGTATTTACATTGCCAGATGTCGGCAAAGATTGACACAGTTAGAACTCGTGCACATCGCTGGTGGGAAAATAGTTATATGACCGCTTTGTGGAGACCTGTTATAATTAAGGTTAAATATGCAGCTTATATGACACTGCAGTTGCTCTTCTAGGATTTAACCATGTACACTTTAAAAAGAAGGTACAAAAATATTTGTATGTAGGTATTCTTCAGTATCTATAACTGGAAACAACCCAAATATTCACGAGAAAAGAATAAACACATTATGGTGTATGCGTGATATAAAATAATATTTAAGTGCAAATCCAATAAGTTATTAATAAATTCAACATAATCAATTAATCTAAGAATCAGTGTTTTGAACAAAAGGAACCACACACACATATACTGAGAATTTATTCACTTAGCAGGCAAAACTAGTCAATAATGATAATAATCAGCACTAATCAATAATGATAGCAATCAGAAAGCAGTTGACCCTGGGAGAGGCAGTCTTGACTGGAGAGGAGCTTGAGGGCGTTTTCTGGAGTGATGGAAATTTTTCCATACATAATTTTTGGCAGTGGTTATACGGATGTATACAATTGTCTAAACCCATTACACTTAACATTTCTGTGTATTATATAGTATGCATATTATAGCACCATTAAAAAAACTATCAAAGAACCATTTTGGAAAACTAAGTTTACATCACAGTTGTTGGAGCATATGAAACCCTTATTTTTATATAAGTAGACAGTTTAAGATTATTATTTATTTTCAGTACAGTGTTTGGAGTGGTAAATCAGACTTAGGTTTTGCTTAAGAAAAGCAAAAACCATATGTGAATACTTCAAAGGTCTGAATATCAGAAATTCAGTGTTTGGGATTTTTGCTGTTTATTTTTTTTTTTCAACAAAGGAAAGCTGATGGTAAAAAGTGTCTGAGATTCAGTTTATAAATGTTGTATTTCCTCTGTTTATTTTGCAGTGACATACCCATGATTTTTATTGAATTTTTCTTTTTTTTTTTTTTTTAAAGTTTGGCACCTGAGCTAACATCTGTTGCCAATCTTTTTTTTTTTCCTTCTTCTTCTCGCCACAGTCCCCCAGTGTATAGTTGTATATTTTAGTTGTGGGTCCTTCTGGTTGTGGCATGTGGGATGCCACCTCAGCATGACCTGATGAGCAGTGCCATGTTCACGCCCAGAATCTGAACCAGCGAAACCCTGGGCCGCTGAAGCGAAGCACATGAACTTAACCACTCGGCTTTGGGGCCGGCCTCTGAATTTCTTTTGTTTTCCAAAATTGCCCACTTTTTCTGAGGAACTATACAAATATAGCTGATGACTTTGAAGGAAAGACATGTAGACTGGCATCTATTACTTAATAGCCTGAATTTCTTAAATGTACTTTTGTTTTGCATCACACTCTAGAATAAGAAGGCAGCATGGACAGGTGTGGTTATACACAGAAATGAAACCCACCAGCAGTGAGACTGTGCCCACTTCCTATTCTTTCAGCTGAGACCACCTCTTCTAGCCCATTTGCGGATGTATTGTTTCTTCTTTCATTAAGTTCAAAATGCTTTCAGCACATCTGAAAATGTGACTGTGTTGTCTCATCTCCCCTTCGAATTCTCATCAAGCAATTAAGCACCGCAGCTCACCTTGGTGCGTCCATCTCAGTCATGTCCTTTGGGCATCTTTCCACTTACCTTCCCATTTCACTCTGTGTCTAGAACGTTTCTTTCTCTATTCATTTGTTAACTATTCAAGTTTCCCCTCCAGGACCAATCCTGGATAAGATTACACCACGCCACACTCCGTTTCTCAAAAGCAAACGGTAGAGTACACGCCTTTGTACCGCTAAACATCTGTAAGTTGTTTTTCTCATTTTACGTAGCCACATGTGGAAAAACAAAACAAAACCATTCATTCTCATGGCATTCATTGAATTCTAAGTCCAAATTTATCTTTTATATATATAAAAATGTGCACTTTATTCCTAAACATAATTCTATTACTGGTGTGTTTTGTTCGGGCTACGTACGTTCTGATTTTATAATGTCATAAAGTTGTAATCATTTTCTTAAAACTATATAATTATTGCTACGGTTATTTTAAAATTAAATTTGAGTCACTTAATGAAACACTACTTTGAGTTAGTGTCCTTATTTCCAACAAGACATACCTATGCACACAATTTGTAATCTTAATTGCTAAAATTGCATCTTATCTAGTAAGTTTTATCTTTGATTAAAATTCACACTGTGAGATTCATGAACCCTAACCACTTTGGAATTTCGTCATATAAGCATGTTCCTAAATAAGTGTACAGAATATATCTTATTTCCTCAAAATAAAAAATTTAGCTAACACAAGAATGTTGCATTCAAACTGGAAGTAAAACTCATTTAATTGCTATATTCCAAGGGGTTGATCATTTCCAAATGTAAAACAATATATGACAGCTTTTGAGCAATCTTTTCAATCACGTTTCTTGGTGCATATAATGTATGTACCACCAACGAGCACCTATGCATGTCTACAACAATCACCATCACAGTTATGTACCATTGAGACGCAGAAAGCTAGCCACAACTTCTCCCAGGTTACTCGACACACTGAAGACTTTGCTCTTCATTGTGATCCTCCTTCTTCCTCAACTGCAGCTCAGCTTTGGATGATGAAAGAAATTTATTTGGTCTTCCAATACAATTCATCCCCATCGCCACATTTGGCCACACAGTGAAGCATTTGGTTGTGGACAGTGGGAAGGAGGGAGGAGTACACTGCTCAGAAAACGCTCGTACAGAATTTCCAACATTTCCCTTCCATGAGTAGTTTTTAGTATTATTGAGTTGGTGAATATCATACGTGCTTTTTAATGTTACTTTATTGACTCTTTCCGTTCCTGTGAGACAGACTGTGAGCCAAAGCTGAAAATGGCTTTTTCCGGATTTACCATCAAAGAGGTTTCCCACCTCTGCTGACGCTGTAACGCCAACGTCCTTGCTGGCACGTTGGCTGAGAAAGCTGAGAACTCACATAAAATACACATTTGGTAATGTGAACTGAAACACGTGGTTATAAAATTCTTCTTTTAAATGAATGAATGAGTGAATTTGAAGTGTGTTTTGATCTTAAATGTGATGTTTTTTGACTGGTAAAGTCCTACCAGCAAGAAAGATTCCATGCTATTTTTCATTAACATGCCTTTTCTGAGTGCTTACCCTGTCAGACTATGAAGATGTGATATAGGCTGCAGGGAGAAACTGACTTGACAAACACGGTTTCCTATACAACAAGTAAACACTGTGATGGACATGCTGTGAAACGAGGAGCGAGAGTGTTTGATTCAGATTCCTGGCTGAAAAAGCATCACAGAAGGACAGGCAGATGGGCACATCCAACAAAAACATGTTTTCAAGATGTGAAAACAGCTGCATAAGAATGAAAAAAAATAGGCTGGTTCGTTTTGTTTACAAAGCAAATGAAAATCTACATGCAACTGACAGCTTAATTTTGAAAATTGTTGATATCTACTATTGGTTCTTTAAAAAATTTATAGTTCTAATTCCCCTTTAAAACCTGATAAAGAGTATGGACCCTGCTGACCTGACCCTCACTTGTCGCTCAGAGCCTGTGCACGGAGCAGAAGCCCTGAGGCTCCAACGATGGCTCAGGAGGAATGTCCACAGCCCACAGGATTTCCTACCAAACAGAACCTCCGCCCACCAAGCGGACTTAGCGGTTCAGAGCATTTGTTGGTAGTTTTTATCTATTTTAATTTGTGTAAATGTTACCTTTATTATCATAAATAATTTAGTTTGCTAATTTATATATTTTGCCTTTAATATATTGTGTAATTTTACTCTTTTACTTATGTATTCATTTCTCTATAATAACATTATTCAACATATTATTGTTTAATCCATGTATTATTATTTAGTCAATAAATATTTACTACAAACTTATTTGTGTACCTTCCCATCAGGAGCTCAGCAGAGCTGGAGAGAGAGCTGGGCTGCCAGGTGCCACAGGAATTGATAAAAACAAGAAGAAGCCAGAATGAAGATCAGCGATGAAGCCTTTGTCACTTCCTGTGATGGTGATGTTGCTGCTGTTGTTATTGTAGAGGACCAAGACGTTATCCCTGAGTCTCTCCCTTGAAACCACATTTGGTATTGTTTTCAACAATAAGGCTTCACAATCAGTTGGTTTCTCTGCTTTGTTCTTATTTCAAAATCGTTGCTTAGTAGTCTCCTGGAAATGGAGTCCAGTCCTACAGAACTCTAACAGCTCACACAGATGCCTATTCCCACTCTGCTTGCCATTAGTGTCATTTCAAGTTTTCTGTGTTTTGTGTTTTTTTCCTCCTGAACTCTTTGCCGGGCTGTCTCTTACGTGTGTCCTTTGTGCAACCACATGGAGACTAATTACAGGAACAACCTCTGTCTGTTTCATATGCTCACTGGGTCATTTTGTCACCACACAGTTAATGACTTCCCTGTCATTTGGCACCATGCTAAGGACTGGACATACAAATGCAAATCTGAGACACGTGGTCCCTGAATAGTGAATTCTTTCTAGAGGCAAGAAAAAAAAAAATTAAATTGCAGCATAATAACAAACCAAAAATGGTTTACCAGTTGTGATCGTTCCTGTGACAAAAACAAGCAAGGGGTTAAGGTAGAAAGCAGTTAAATATGGAAACCCTGAGACTGAAATTTCCTCCCTTCATCTCAAACAGATTGTTTAGATATTTGGTACATTATGTTGCCAAGTCAGAGAAATTAGACCTGTTGTAACCTGCCGAGTTAGCACTACGATGAACAGGAGCGTGCCAATCCTAAATCCGAGCAGGCACGTGGGGTCCCAATTGTTTTACTTAAGGTATTTAGAGCATGGCTTCCATTACTCTCCGGTTGTTCCCTGGAACAGGAAAGGATAATGGCGCAAATCCAAATATCTTTATTTTCTAAAAGTTTCCTGTTATTTTCATAAAGGAGACCCGAGCTTTAGAAGAGAATTCCCATCTTGCAGGGCTTTAAGCCATTTTTCTCTTCCCGTCATCCCGCAAAATGATTTAGACAGCCATAGGCTGTCACATTCACATGACCTTGGACATCACAGTATCTTTAATAAGAGCTTTTCATTTTTCTCAGCTTAATTCAGTGTCCTGAAATGAACAACTGGGTACGTGTTAATATATGAACATCCAGACCCCTCAAGGCCTGGACCAATTTGACGGTTGTCTGAGTGTTATATACTCCAAGACTTCATTAGCTGATGTCATAATTTCCAAAGACTTAAATGTCATTATTGGCAATTTTTCTGCCAATGCATCATTCATTGGTGTTCTGAATCGGGAAGATTGCTTCCCTAGGGACAATTTCTCAATGGATAGTTGGCCATATTATACAAAAATAATCACTCAAGGTCATTTTTAAGTCACAATATAATACTGCTCACATCAGCTTGTCTGATGACAAGAGAAAATTTAAGTGGCTTCTGTATTGGGTAGACTGCAGTTTTGTTAATCACTGTTTCTTTGTTAATCTCTAATCTTGGAAAGTTCTTTTATTAAAATGTAAAATATAAAATACTCAATTGTACAACTATAGAAACTAACATAAATTTTCATACCTACAGCTGTCATTAAACTGACAAAGGCACTATGTAACATTTTAAATGACTCTATGTAAAATATATTTATATTGCAAAATAAAATGACGTGTATAAATATATTAATTAAATGAAATATCTATAAATAAGATGCATATTAAAAATAAAATATACATATATGTATATATACATATTGCAAACAGCTAAAACCTGCCCAACAACCCATCGCCCCTCCCTCCTGAGATACAAACACTCTCCTGACCTTGGAAAATGCCATGCCCCTGGATGTTTTATTTTGTATTTTTACTGTGTGTGTAAACATGCATGCATGTGTGCAAGTGCATGTTTGTATTTTCGTTTTCATGGAACTTTACACATGTAGTAAAAATTTTAAAAGAATGTGTGTGTGTGTGTGTGTGTGTTTAAAATGAACATAAATGCATCTTCCTGGGTATGTATTGCAATTTACTTTTTTGAACAACATTGTGCTTTTGCATGTTTTCCATAATGACATACGGGGACCTGGTATATTCGTTCTAATTTTGGTAAAGTATGGCATTATCTGGAACAGCCAAATTTATCCATTCCCCCAAAGAACCACTAGATGTTAATGTTTCTGGATTTTCCCCCCACTTTTTTACCTTACTTGCAATGTGCAGTGAACATTGTTGCACTCTATCTTTGGGTGTTGTATGGCAAGGCCTTAAGAGAAGACCCTGATGAATAAGACTGTGGAGCATTAGAATTTGCATGTCTTCATCTGCAGTAGGAACAACAAAATGACTGCGCCTAGATGGCCCACCAAAACCTATTTTGCACCACATGATGGGCGTTTCTATTTTATTTGCATTTTTCCTCATTGGTGTTGAGATTGAGCGTTCTATTTTTCCCAATCTTGTTAGATTTTCTTTAGGACCTTCATGTTTTTATTTGTAAGCATTCTTACAAATAAAATTGTGTATCGTGGTTACATAGCTTAAGGTTGACAACCTTTCTTCTCTTGGTCTTTCACTCATGGCTCCACAATGCTATTGCTGCTCCTGCCATCAGTTCTTCATTGCACAAAGTAAGTAGGATAAGGGAAGCGGCAAGTTGCATATCCACCCACTCAGTATATCATGTTGGGAGCTTTCCTGGGAACTGTACCCTTTCACAGACTTGTGCCAAAGGAAGTTCAGACAGAAGAGGTTAAGCTTTGTGGCTGATGTCACCCGGAAGGAACAGGAGTCTGTCACAACAACAACAAATATGTACACACACACAGCAATACACACACCCACTTACCCACTTAATTGATCACTCTAGTTCTCCTGCTGTGCTGTTGTTAGTAGTTTTGGTTGTAAAGATGATACTAATAAGGGCTAAGAGCTCATTTTGATTACTTTGAATGGCTTTTAATTGAGTGGATTTGTGCAATTTATATATGTTTGTATATTTTTATATATGTTTATATAAAATATACTTTAAATATAAAAATTTAATATTTATACCCATGTTTGAACTGTCCCAGTCCCCTTCTGCCGTGTGGCCATTTGGTCATAACCCACCTTCTAGAAGAAGGAGGAGAAAGAATGTGTACACATTGGTGCCATGGGCATCTCTTTAAGGTTGTTACATGTGCCCAGAATCGAGATTCAAAACCCTGCTTGGCTCGATGCAGGTGTGACTTCTAAGTGAAAACGTCTAGAATTCCGATTTTCTGACTCCCTCCTCTTCCTGCTACTCTTACCCCATTACACTCACCTTCTCAACACACAGACTCTTTATGCTGGAGGAATGTATTCACAGAAACCTCCCTTTTCACTACGTTTGAGCTCTTCTCAGACCCAAATTCCTCTTAGGTCTCTTTTCTTACTATGTTGGGTTGGATGGTCTGATAGGGATTCATCGACGAGGCTTAATAAATCCTAAGAAATTTCTCCCTTGCCTACATTCCTGGACCTTTTAGAAGTGTGGCTTTCAAATTTAAAGTATACAAGAATCTCTTGGAGAACTGCATGCAAATGCAGATTCTGGATCTCAACACCACCTTTCCTATCACAGAGACTTTGATTTAATGGCTCTGGAATAGAGCTAAAGGAAACATTCCTTCTAAACAGTTTCTCCAAGTAAATGTAGATGATAACGTTGGATAAGCAATGGTTTAGTGACCCTAAGCTGGGAGGAGAGTCTACTCTTGCAGACAGCGCTGGGCCTGTCGTATGACCCAAATGCACAAAAGGTAGGAGAGAGTGAAGACGGCACCACTCCAAAAAAGTAATTACTAAAGACGACAAATAAAGAATTTGCCTAAAACCAGTTCATAAGATAATTTCCAACACCTCCTGCATGCTCAAAGCTCCCACACTCATCATAGAATGTCGTTTCATTTTTAGAGTCTATTTCCTTTTACTCCTCGTGGAAGGTCGCGTGAGTTCTAAGGTCCTCCAGGGAAGGTAGGATGGAGACAGGGCAGGTCGGAGCTTTCTTGAAAGGATAATTTATGCAGATGTTAACTAGTTGTGTAAAAATTAAATCCAACTGATTTCACATAGTATTAGTTTACACAGAAATAGATTTATATGGGAATGTTGGCCATTACATAAAATTTTTATTCTGTAATAAAAACAGATTATTTAATATGAAATATGATAAAAGTTATTTCATGAAATTTTTCTTTGAAGATCAATTTTCCATAAAAATATATCCAAACCTCAAAAGATAATGTATTTAAATGATACCAAATTTTAAGCCCTTTAATTCAATTTCATGTATTTAGGTCATGCAATTTATCTTTTAATTGATATAGTCAGCCTACATAATAATCCACACATTCTTCAGGAAAATTTATCGTGTGCAATATAAAGTCTCCAAAAATATATGTCAAATTATTTTAATAAGCAGTAGGAATTTAGAAAAAGAATTATCTTTATCAAAGAGATATTTCAATCTCTGCCTTAATTGCACTCATACATTAATTTGAGCATATTCTCATTTTTATTTTCCAAAATATATCCTAGTTTAGATTAGATAAGTTATTATTATTATTATTAGATAAGTTATTATTATAAGATATTAGTTTAGATAAGATAAATCTTCACAGAGACAGTGAGAAACCTAAATAAGAATATTTTTTAAAATGTTTACCATTTGGGGGCTGGCCCGGTGGCACAGCAGTTAAGTGCACACATTCCGCTTCAGTGGCCTGGGATTTGCTGGTTCCAATCCTGGGTGCGGACATGGCACCGCTTGGCGAGCCACGCTGTGGTAGTCATCCCACATAAGTAGAGGAAGATGGGCACGAATGTGAGCTCACGGCCAGTCTTCCTTAGCAAAAAGAGGAGGATTGGTGGCAGATGTTAGCTCAGGGCTAATCTTCCTTAAAAAAAAAAGTTTACCATTTGTTCTTGAGATGAAAGCTACACACACATGCACATACACACACAGGCAGAGTGATGATAACCAGACGATAGCATTAACATTTTAGAAATCCTGGGAAAAGTTGCTATAAAAGGTAGAAGATCTCTTATGAATCACACGTGAAAGCAAAATGGCTTTTGTAACATTAAGAAACATATCAATAGCAGTTATCACTTATTGACCAATAAACTACTTCTGTATTTTCATTGTAGGCATATTCTATTTTCTGTTTAAATTCTTGTCACATCATTATGATGAAATACTATTATTCCCATTTTTCAATGAAAAAATGAGACTCAGCAAGCTTATGTATAAAACCTGTACAGGTTAATATTCACAGAGAACATGCATCTGGAAAAGCAAAATTTTATTGTGGAATCTTTTTAGTTTTCCCCTAGGAATGTACCTCTGATAATTTCATCTTCCCTTAATCATTTCTACTAGATATGGTAAGTTATTAAAATTACATAATTTTATTGAATTCTTTCCAAGGCTTCCCCCACAAGTAATTTTTCAAAAAAAACCAAAACTTTAACATTTACTCAAGCTGAGTAAATATGTAACACAATATTGGAAAGGGAAAAAAGGCAAGTGATTTTATAGTACTAATTCATAAAACACAAACTTCTCTATTCAGGCAACCTCAGAGAGATCAGAGATGATGTCTCAGGTAAATAGCAATTTTTTTTCCTCTTAATTTTGTAGCTACTTATTTACCTAAATAGAACTCCAAAGGAAATATTCTGATCACTTGGGTATATATGTTCTTGTACTTTCATTCCTTTGGAAACTTATACATATTTTAAACCAATTAAAATGCACTTTGTTGCATATGCACATGAAAGATAAACAATACGCTGCATTTTGCAATTTCCCAAGATTAAAAAAATAAGTCAAGGGACTCAATATAATTTTCTAGTTAAAGAAATACTTAAAAATTAATTATAATCTTTTGTCTCTTATTTTCTGTTCTTTGATTTGTTTCGTCTTGTTCCCAGCTTTTCACTTAAAATTTCTTAAAACCTACAGAAAGGGGAAAACATTAAACTAAGCACCCACATGCATATCTTCCCCTTGATACCTCAGTTCTCAACATTGGCCCTGTTAACTTTGTCCTTCTCTCTCTTTCTAAATATATCTCTGGATGTAGTATTGATGTATACTTGTTTTTGGTTGCGTCATTTGAAATTGAATTGTCAACATTGTGATATGTCACTCCCCGTTACTTTAACATGAATCTCTAAAGAAAAAGTGCATCCTCCTACTTCACCAGAATACACTAAGGACTTTAATTCAGAACAAAGTAATTATCTAATAAACAGCTATGTTAAGTTTTACCTATTGGCCTAATAACGTCCTTTCTACCTCGGTCAAGATTGTTTGTAAATCCAGAGTCCAACCAAGGGCGCTGCATTGCATTTAGTTGTAATTTTCTTTTTCTCCTGTGATCTCTTTATAACCTCCTTTAATCTCTTTTTTCTTTCACTTCCTTTACAATAGAACAATTCCGCTGCTTCTCCTTCTTGTCTGTCATTGATATCTTCGGGAGCTCAGGTTTTGTGGGTGGTATGTCTCCCAATGCGAATTTTGTTTGATTACCTACTTGTTCAGATGACATATGTTTTGTCAAGAGTACTATCAAAATGATGTCATGTCATTTCCAGTCACATTAGTGAGGTCGTAAAGTTATTTGTAATATTATTGTTGAGATTAAGCTTGATTACTTGATTTAAGGTGGTGTCTTCAGATTTCATTGTAAAAGTGTATTTTTACAATGCTAATTAGTAATCACGTTTCTAAATACGTTGTAACTAAACTCGTTGACGATGTCTGACTGAATGAAGTAATGCATTGATGATAGAAAAGATTGATGTTCTATGTCTACTATTCCTTCCGCTTATGTTATGGCGTTTTTCTACACAGAAGAGCTTTCTCTCCTTTGCACTCCTGCACACGCATGTGCACGTGTGTGTCACATGGACTTAATGCTTACTTTGTGTTCAATAAGCTATTGTCCATTACTGTGATTATTGTTTTTTCACTAGGCGTCCCATATTTGGAAAGTGGAATTCCTTCAAGATGATTTCTGTGTAATTTGACAGGATCTTCTAAGTTTCAACAACAGCAGAAAGCTCATCCCTTAGCGTGGTGTGGCATTTGGAAATCAAATCCCAGGCAGCTGGAGATCCTCATCCTGTCAGCCAGCACTGTTTGTGGCTCTTCAGTGGGCAGGGCTAAGCGTTCTTTTCCTCCTTGTCTTTCTCCACATTTGCATTTTCCATACTAACAATGAGAACTTTCTGCATAACATCAGGACACTTACTTTTTTCTGTGCTTTGACCCTGTTTGACTGTAAAGAGGCTGGCAAGTCAGTGCCTCCTGGTGCTGGGGGTGTCAGTGGGGCCCGTCAGAAGCTGCACGTACAAACCCACAGGCCATCATGCTAAACTGCAGTAGGGGTTGCCTGCTTGAAAATGTTTAAAGAAAATCTAAATTCCATTAGTAAACAATTACAAAAACAAATTGGAACAGATGAAAAACAAGAAATAAAATATCAGCAAAAAATATAAAGCATAAAAATAGAAATTATAAAATTGAAAAATAAAGTAACAAATAAAAATCTCATTGGATGCACTCAACAATAGAGTGGAAGTGTCACAATTAACAATCATTGGACCTGAGGAGATTGCGATAAAATTTATTCAATCTGAACAATAGAGAGAAAATAGACCAAAAACAAAAAGATAAAGAACAATCTTGGGGACCTCTGGGACTGTAACAAATGAGCTAATATTCAGTTCACTGGAGTCCTAGAGGACAGGAAAGAGAATGGAACTGAACAAGTATTCTAAGACATAGTGTCTAAACTTCCCCAATTTGATAAAAGACATGAGCATACAGATTCAAGAAGCTAATAAAACCTCAGAGAACAAACCCAGAGAAATCCAAGATACATTATAATTAAACTCTGAAGATGTTTAACTTCTAAGGAAAAGAAAAAATCTTGAAAGCAGACAGAGAGACATGATGCCAATCATCTATATTCTGAGTAATGATAGACCCCTCTGGTGGGACAAATTTCTCTACCTTTTCCTGTAAATAAATACAAAAAACGAATAGGAGAGTCTTGAAACCCTTGATAAATTCTTTGTCATTCCTTCATAAGCAAAAGCTAACAAGAACTTAGACTTGTCCACTAAAGGAACACAAGGGAGGGATGGAGGAAGGGAGAGAGGAAGGGAGAGGGAGACAGAGAGAGAAATAAAACGCAGAACTTAAGTCAGTTACAGAGAGAAAGTTTGCAGAAAACAGGACCAAGGTGAGAAGTCTGAATAACTGTAGGGTGGGAATTACTGGGATTAATGGAACCACAATGTATTTACTTGTCAAAGATCTTGTGCAAATCTATATGGTAGTTGACAATCTTTATCAAATGTACCTTCCTTCTTCACTGGAAGTATGGGAATATGGCACAGTGAGGGACCTTTTGAAATTATCCCTTCTTTTTCTAATGTTCTATAACTGGTTTTCGCTTTTAAGTAAGCTCTTGACAGAGGGTTTTATTTTGTACATGGCCATGGCTTGTCATTTTGGTAACCTTTCTTGGTTGGTTCTATATCTTGATTTACACCAGTATCATTATCCCTTAGGAACCGCAGTGACTGATGTATTTGTTTCAGCTCGAGGTGATTCTGTTATTGCTATCTCGGTCTCTGTCTCTGTCTTTGTCCCTATCCATGTCTATGTCTGTCTCTTACTGGTCTGTTTCTCTGCAGAACCCTGACTAATACATTCAGCTCCCCTTGGCCACCATACTCCTTGATATGGTAATCTTCTGGACCACAATTTGCTTGCTCTATCGAAGGAGCAAAGTCTGCAGGTTGCAGAATTCCATGCAGCTGCTTGTGGCAGAATTCCTCGCCTGTGCACATCTCCGTGTGTGGAGCTGTAGACTGAAAACATGCTTCAGAGTACTTTTGCCAACTTCTGAGGCATAGGGAAAAGGGGCCTTTAAGTGGATAATACCAGTTGGCAAGGAAGGCGTGTAGATGACCCAGGAGCTCTGAGCAGATACTCAGTGGCATCAACTTTTCTGTCCATCCAAACAGGAAAGACTGTTTTTTCTTTCACTGACACAAGGAAAATGCAAATTATGTGGCACTTGGTTTCCTTGCCCTTTTGACATTCATCAGCTTAACACCTTGTTCATTTGCCTTTTTCCAAGGGACCGATAAGGTACTCAGATCCTGCTGCCTTCATATGGGGGTTAGTTTTTCACTAAGTTCTCAATTATTCCCTGATCAGGTCTCTTTCTCAGGTCTGCCTTCCTAGCCACAGGGTGTATGGATGGCAGGGGATACTCTAATGTGGAATCTGGGCTAAGACAGGAAATGAACTCGGGGTGAAGCCATGAGGTACACAAGCCTCTGCCATCCCACACAGTAGATGATCCGTCACCCAGTAAAGATGTTGTGCCCTCATCTCTTTCTCAGGCAAATCCACTAATGGGGGGAACTACCTGTTTAAAAGGCCATCCCCTTCTTCTCCAAGGAGTCAGCTTGAGGCAAGGAAGGATATAGAGACACCAAGGTGCAGAGCAAGCAGAGCAGTAGAGAGAGAAGGTGAATTCTGATAAAGGCAAAGTGGCTTTATTCCCACATTTCCTCTTCCATTGTTATCAATATTTTCTTCTAGCTATCCAAATGATTGTTAGTTTTCTTCTTAGAATGACATCTCGTAAATAGGAGTAATTAATTTGCTTGGGATGACATCTGTCTAAGAACCCCAGCAAATACATTAATTTATCCAAACTAAAAGAACTGCCTTTAGGCCATGAAGACTGGATTCTCACATATCCATTCAAAATATGACAGAAAGATGTTAGCTTCTTAAGAGAAAGAGCTACAGGAAGCATTCCTGGCTTTTCTTATTTTCCGAGCATATCATGATCTTGACGGCTTCTTAGAACCCGTACTGCCCATGCTTATTTAATAGTAAAATCCCGAATTTGGAGAGTGTGGTGATACAGCTGGTAAAGAGTGAAGAGCTGAAAGGGAAACTTTTTATAATGCAGGTCACTTACTGGCTGTCATGTGGCCACAGACCTTCTGCTGGTCGGCTCAGTTCAGGAACTTCCGGACATCGTGGCTTCATCACCACAGTTGCTGGGGAACCATAATTGAAGACAAAATCCCCTCTCAACCCAGAAAACCTCTGCACAAAGACAGAAGGGAGAAAACAATTTCATTATTGAATAAGCCCCGAACCAGAATGTGATGTGCATGACAGATAATTCGCTAAGCGATTGCAAAGCAGAAAGATATGTCGCCTTTTCTGTAGCCAAGCAGACACAATCCATTACGTACATGTTCTCAAGATAAACAGTAACTAGTCCTCAAGTAAGAGGACTTGACAGCACCATTTGTCACAGAGTTCATCCTAAATGCTCCTCCTAATTGTGGACGATCTGTGTTAACTGGCTGTATCCAGAGGAAAAACGAATGTCTCATATCTGTGTGACAGGAGGGAGCCCTGCAGCTTGGAGAAGAGCACCAGGGAGGTTAGGCAGCTCCCCCACAGAGACTGGGAGAGGCCCTCTCCTCCTCCATGATCACACTCCAAAGAGATGCTCCCAGGTCCTGGAGAGAGACATTCCTGGGTCATAAAGCTGGCAAGTGGCTTATTTAGCTTTTAAAAGGATTTGCATATATTTCAAAGAGACAGATAAGAACTCACTATTATAAGTTTTCTAAAGCAAATGCTCTAAGAAAAGGCAGTCTCTTTCCTTATTTTCAACAGAGAGAATTAAGCTTCTTGTTTTTAATCTGTCTTTTGCTCTTACAATGGCAATAAACAGGACATCTACTTTCTACTTATATATTAGTCAGGGTATGCCAACAGTAATAACAAACAACTCCAAAATCTCAGTGGTTTCACAAAACAAAGATCCATCCTTGTTTATGTAAGTCTAACACCATGGAAAGTGGGTTCCTTTCCACACCATCTCTCAGGATTTCCAGAATTTCTCCCTCCAGATTCTACCAACAAGCTCCAGGCAGAAAATAAGCAAAGAGACAGGAAGAATGTCTCAAAATACTGGGGGAAGGAGCACATCCTATTATATATTTCAGACTTTTAAGCACACTTTTTTTATATTAAAAATTTTATCTCAAAACATACGGTGCGAAAGAAGCCAGACACAACGAGCTCTCACTTTATAGTTTCATTTATAGAAATAAACAAATATGGCAAACATGGTAGAAATAATTGATGATGATAGAAAGAAGAGTGGTTGTCTGTGGGCATGGGATTAGCAGGAAGGAACTAGCTGAGGGGAGGGAATATTCCGTATCTTCCCCTGAGTGATGAGTGTACGGGTTTCACAATAGTCAGAACTCATATAAAATCTTAAGATCTTCAGATTTCAATGTTTGTAAATTATATCCCAATTTTAAGACATCTTGTCTTAAAATGAAGCTGCTCCCAATTTCTTTTCCATTAATGTATTTACCTTTGGCTTTGCACTATTTTGATGTAGTAACCATGTACTCCTTCCAAGGTGATAGGAAATTTAAAAGTAGGTACTGTGTCTTCTTTATTCTTCTTCTTTTCTTTTTTGTGGGGAAGATTGTCCCTGAGCTATCATCTGTGCCAATCTTCCTCTATTTTGTATGTGGGATGCCACCACAGGGTGGCCACTGACAAGTGGTGTAGATCCATGCCTGGAACTGAACCTGGGCTGCCAAAGCGGAGAGTGCTCAACTTAACCTCTAGGCCATTGGGCCTGCCCCTATTTCTTCCTTTTAACACTTGATACATGTTACGTTTATCAAGTACTAAATAAATAATTTCTCTTTTTAATTTTGGACAAACATATTTCTCATTGACATGTAATACTTATTAAAATACGTTTTCACAGAATAGGTGGACCTATTCATTCATTATTCATTCATCATTCACTTTTTAGTTTATTTATTTTCTATTTAAACATTTCCTAAGCATCAATTATATGCTGAAGTGTGGGGGTATCAGTTACCCAGTGGTGAGTCAGACAAAGCTGGAGGCTGTCCCAGTGAGTTCTGTCTGCAGTCATCTGAATCCACTGATATTTCCTTGATCATATCACCCCATTAGTTTGCTTTTGTTTCTGTCTTTTAATGGTGTAAAAAAATTGAAAAGGTCAGAACTGCCATTGTACAGTTTTTAACTTCTGCTATACCTTCTGTCATCCTTTTCTTTCTACCTCAGTCTTATTCTAAGAAATTCCCAATTATGTTTGAAAAGTTTTAGCAATGTTTTGTAGATAAGCCCCACCTCTGTAGGTTGCAGGGGACTTTCTGTGTCATGCATCAAGTTAAAAACGATCCAGATATATCATTTTATTTTGATAACAGATTACTGTTCATGGGGAATACAGATATAGCTCCAATTACACTCGCACGTACGTGAAAAATGGGAGCAAACAAATCATATTAGAATGACAGCAGTTTGTGCACTTTGATATGTTTACAGCTTTACCTGATTAAATTTAGAGCACAAAATTGTTCCCCACAGCAATTTGTAGAACTGCAATCCTAACAAATAAGCTGTTGTTGAGGAGTGGAAAATACATGTGACTGAGACATCTGAAGCGTGCGTTTCACTCAGATTTGGAGTCTAATTTACTCCAAGCTGAACAAGCCAACGGTGCTGGACAGCTGTTGAAACGTCTAGCATTTCCTAAGATTCTTTATGCAGGATCTTATTGCAAACACAAGATGCATTCATGATTTTCATGAATCACCCATGACTCAAGTACTGTGAGCAATCCCAAGCACTGTGTTTCTAGAAGATGGCGATCAGAATGATAAAGATTCTGGAAATACTAGGAACTCATTCACCCCTCATGCCATCTCTGAGACAGAAGTAGCGTTATCACTTATTTACCTGGTGATCAGAGACACTGACTTTCCAATTCGGCCATCGTTGTGGAATGTGATGATAGAGTACCAGTTTAGAGATATCTTGACCATAAAGGCCATCCTTTTTAAACTGTTTCATGCTATTTATTCATTTCTTTATCAGCAAATATGTTACAATTAGAAGTAATTCACAACATTGTGAAAGAAAGACACTTGGATGCAAAATAAATGTTGGCATCTTACTTCAGAGGAAGTCTGTAAATATCTAAAGCAAAGTGGGCAATCATGCCCATTCAGAGAGAGTAGATTTAAAGAAGCAACTGATCCGATATCTGTGTACAAGTCATTATGCCCAAAGTGCCATTGGCCATGTGATCTGTGTGATTTAGTCTCTGTTCTTGGAATATTAAATACGTTTAAATAGATTTCAGACAATCATTCTCTCCATCTGATAATAATCAACAGTCTCTCTGAATCCCAATTAGATTTCAAGGTTGTAAAAGAAAGCCACATATTCTCGAGTTCTCATTCTTGTAATGAGAAGGAAAAGAAGAACAGGTCATGACTAAATTTCATGCTTTCATGAACCTCAAAATAATTTACAGAGTTATCAGGGCCTTCATGCGATTTCCTTCTTACCTGGCAGTTGTAGTACACAGGTATGCCAGATTAAAGAGAAACCTTTTAATTTTAAGCCAAAATAAAATCTATGCATTTAATGGTGAACTTATGGCAAAAATTAGCTTAACATGCATATTTGACATATCTTATATATCATATACATTTTATATAGCATTTAAACTGAATAACTGTATTCGAAGCAACAATCTATCATTTTAAATTGAACTAAGAAACTGCATTTAAAATGCATTACATTTCAAAGTTACTTCTTATATTTTATTTTCTTGGTAGAATTCATGATTTTGTACACTCAGTTTGGTCCAGACATTTGTTGTAGTCAGAGTGGTTCATCATGTACAAGGTTCAATTTGGGGAGGACTTTTAAGTGCAGTCTGCACACGCGTCTGTCTCGGCCCTCCTCCTCTCCACTCCCACTCTGCTGTAAGTCGAGCATCTGGAAAACGTCCCTGGCCATTCAATCATTATTTGCTTCAGCATTATTCTCTTCCAGAAGCAGATAAAATATTTGGAAGAGAGTGTTTGAAACAAGAAACTATAAATGAAGGAAAGAACAGAGTGGGAACTTCCTGATAGATCTCCGTAGAGATAAGTTCAGAGTGTCTCAGTGAGCTTCTATACCCAGGAGTGAAAGAAAGAGGATGTGGCTGCACCTTCACAATAGCTTTGTGGAATATCCAGAAAGAAAAACTGAATTGTAAATAAAAGACGCCAAAAGGAAGTACATGAACTCTCATTTCAAAAACCCCTATACATTTGTGTTTTTAATGTTCTTTCAAAACCGAAGCTCCTTTGTGGCAAGCACGTTAAAACAGCGTGCTTCCTTAAACTGAATATACGTATAATCACCAGAAAGAAAAGTCTGAAATTTCACTGTTGTTCTAACCTCCAGTAGTGAGTGGCAGCTGCGTACCTTATAAATAGTTGATTTCCCCTTAACATTTCTGATGGTTTCCTAGCTTTTATAATCAGATATTTGCCTTAATTCCAGGTGTGTAGTCCAGAGGCCCATTCAGTTTACATGGAAAACACACCCTCATCTGGAATTCGATGGTCAGCTCCTGCTGCAGCCGTTCCCTCCAGCCCCTCCCTCTAAGGTCTGTGCTCTGCTGCTTCAGAGCCTAGTTCAAGACTTATTTCTACCCAAAACAGTTCTCCACAAAACACATTTTTGTAAATACCTGAAGCGATGTAATTATGCCTCCCAAATGGCTCCTGCCGTGATACCAGCATCCCAGATCATACCCATGGGAAAGGAGCCCCTCTCAGATCAGACATAAGCTGCTAAATGACAATATATAGATAATCAATCACTTTGGTGAACAGCTCAATGTAGAATTAGTTCCGTCTGTTCTTGGCTTTCCTAGAAACATGCTTGCAAATATTATGTTATAAGTAGCATTTCTCCAATACTAAACTTGCCAACCCTAGCTACTGATTCATTCATTGTTTCTCATATGCAAAAAAAGAAAAAAAATATTGGGGTCCATTCTGTGCCATCCAAAGTTATGGTCAATTTTTGTTCAATTTATAATTTTAAAAAATTCGAAACATATTGTTGCTCCAAAACTTAAAACAAACAAAACTGGAAAAAATGTGAGTATTCAACTTTTTTGAAAACTCATCAAAATGGCTGAGGTCACAGAGCAACTACCCAGCTCCTTTTCTAAAGACAGTCAGGTTTCCACAGGGGAAGCTGGACCCAGGGAAGATACAGCTGAACAAAAACAAGAATACAGTTAAGAGAAGAATGGAAAGATAGAGTGTGGACTGGCAAGAGCATGTGGACCACCTGATAGTGCAGATATAAGGAGTATGCATCTGCTTACAAGACTTTTATTTTTGATGAGGAAGACTGGCCCTGAGCTAACATCTGTGCCAGTCTTCCTCTATTTTCTATGTGGGGCACTGCCACAGTGCGGTTTGATGACCTATGTGTAGGTCTGCACCTGGGGTCTGAACCTGCAAATACTGAACCCCTGAAGCAGAGTGCATGAACTTAACCACTACACCACCAGTCCAGCCCCACAAGCCTTTTCTTAATCCACTGGGTAAGCATCCTGAGGAACATCATCCATGGTGCAGGCGTGGGCTAGAACAGCAACAGTGGGCATGAAACTTTATCAATCACCTTTCTTCCCTAATGCTGCACAAAATAAAAGCTTTACTCTACAGTGGGCAGGCCAACAAAAACTATTACTTCCAGGACACTGCTGAAAACCCATTGCAGCTGGAAGAAGGGAACAGAAATAAACACCGATTCCTAAAGAGGGACAGAAATCATTCTAGACCTAAAACTACAGCCAAAAGAATGGAAGGAGCACTGAGAAGGCAGCACCCTTGAGACCCGGGGGCACAGTGTCTGTCTAATACTGAGTCTCCAACCCAACTACGGGGATGATGCTACCCATTGTCCCATACCCATCAACGCAGAGCAAGCCAGCACTTAGCAGCAATTAAGAGTGGAAGAGCAGTGCACAGGGAACACCTGAAACTCAGGGGCAACAGACGTGAGGGACTGTCAAGTTGGCTTTCACCCTCAGCGGCAGTGCACAGGTTAGAGGTTGTAGAAGAGTTCGATGATCACTGTGAAATGAAAGCAAATGGAGCAACAAGGAACTTCAAACTCAGCCTAATTCCTAAGGAGATTAACCGAAATCCCCAAATAAAGAGTTAGCCGTAGAAAAGTGCGACCATTCCAAGCATAAACTTATTTATCTCAGATTCTACTGTCCTATGTAAGATATCCACATTTCACCAATAAATTGAAATACATATGAAAAGGCAAGAAAAAAGCACCACACTGACAAGGGACACAACAATCAAAAAAGCCAGACTCAGATACGACACTTACATTGGAATTTTCTTCTGAAAGGAAATTTACAGTAATCATTTTGAGTATGTCAAAGGCTCTAATGAAAATGCTGGCGAATGTGAGATGAGATGAGTAACTTCACCAGTGGGCTTAAAATGATTAGAAAGAACCAAATGGAAATGCTAGAGATGAACGTACTGAAACACTATTCAAGAATGCCTTTGCCAGGCTCATCGGCAGAGTCAACTCAGCCAAGGAAAGAATCAGCCAGCCTGAAGTTGTCCAATAACCAAACTCAAACCGAAAAAGATGGGAAAAGATCTGAAGGGATCATCTGAGATATGTGGTACAACATCAAACCGTCTAACACACAGGCAACTGAAACCCCAGAAGGAAAAGAGACAGAAAACAAGACAGAAGCATTATTTGAAGAGGTGAACCAATGTCTGATCATTTTGCAAAATTAATGGTAGGCAACAGGCACCAAGACTTACCTGACAAGCTCTGACAACACCAAGCAAGGGGAAAACAAAGAAAACAACAAAGAAGACTTCTTCCCAGAAAATGTGTAAGCCAGAAGACAGCGGATACATCTTACATCTCAAAAGTGACAAATTTATATTTATATAAATTATATATATATATCTTCCCAGAATTCTATACTCATCAAAATATATCTTTCAAATATGAAAGGGAAAAATATTTACTGCTGTAGACAAACAAAAACTGACAGAATTTTGGCAACAGATTTACACTGCAAGAACTATTAAAGGCAGATATACTATGATAACAGAGAAACCTAGATATACACAATGACATAAAGATCAAAAAAAAAAATGTTGTTCTTATCTTGTTTTTCCAAATTTTTGTTTTGTTTTGTTTTTGTTGTTTTTGAGGAAGATTAGCCCTGAGCTAACATCTGCTGCCAATCCTCCTCTTTTTGCTGAGGAAGACTGGCCCTGAGCTAATATCCACGGCCATCTTCCTCTACTTTACACATAGGATGCCTGCCACAGCATGGCTTGACAAGCAGTGTGTAGGTCCACACCCAGGATCCCAACCAGTGAACCCCAGGCTGCAGAAGTGGGACGTGCAAACTTAACCATTGTGCCACCAGGCAGGCCCATGATTTTCTTATCTTAAATACTCTAACAGATCAGTGAGTGTCTAAATCAAAACTGGTGACAGTATACTGTTTATATCATAGTAAAAGAGAAATATATGACAACAATAGTTCAAAGCTGGGAGGAGACAGAATCAGAAAGGTACTATTGTACAAAAATGGGAGGAGAAGGAATCGAGAATGTATTATTTCACTATATATAACATGGTATAATATGATTTGAAGATAAACTATGACTAATGAAGGAAGTATTTAGTATGCCCTGGGACAAGCACTAAAAAGAAATTCTGAAAGATATAAAAATTACATGTCAGAGAACACTAAATGGACAGACAAATTAATGCTGAATTAATTTGAAAGAGAGCAGAAAAGAAATAGATACAGAAGAGATGGAACAAGTGAAAAACAGGAAGAGAGACAGATTTTAATCTAACCATATCAATATCCATGTCAATGTTGATAGTCTAAATCCACTCGTTAAAAGACGGCAATTGTCAGATTGAGCAAAAAAATGAAGAACCAACTCTATTTTCTCAAAAATCACTCATTTTAAATATAAATAAGTTAGTGAAAGGAAAGAGAAGCTTTACTATGTAAAAATAACCGAAAGTGAAGACAAATAAATTTCAGAACATGAAATATTCCCAAGGAAAAAGAGGAGAATTGCATTGTTATAAAGCAGTAAATTCTCCAACAATAGCAATCCTAGATATCTATATTCCTAATAGGAGAGACTCAAAAGTAATAAGATAAAAATAAACAGAAATACTGAACTAATAAAAAGAATACCTGGAGACTTCAACACCCGTCTTTATCACAAATTGATTGAACTTGCAGAAAGAACTTTGAGTTAGGCAAAGAGCTTGAGAAATGTATCTCGTGTACATAGAGAATTCTCAAAACATAACAATATCAAACAAATTTTTAAAAATGGAAACCATAATGACTTACTACTGCACACCTATTAGAATGCCAAAAATCCTGAAACATGTAGCCGCCCCTGATGCAGGAAGGGTTAATAATCACTGGAAAATGTTTGTCAATAAACTGTGACCCAGAGGTGAGAAGGCCAGTTAGCCAATGACGGGTAAGACCTCCAGGGGGAGGCAACCTAAGCCAGGCACTGGTCGCCTGGGGGCACAGATGGAGACACATTATCGGGAGCAGGAGGGGCCGTTGCCTAGGAGGTCTTGCATGCTCGGAGATAAAAATATACGAGCACAGCAATACATGAAACTATCAAAACAGAGGCCGAGGGAGGGCTCCTTGAGAAATCACCAAGAATTCTTGGCATTCGTTAATTACATTGTCCAGAACACCTGTGTATGTTTAACAGATGTAAGCTATGTATATATTGAAACGCTGGTTATAATAAACTCAGAGTGGCCATCAGCCCTCTCTGCATCTATCCTGATGTGTACATTGGATTACGACACCGACAAAACACTAAAACATAAATTACCAGTGAGGATGCAGATCCGTAAGAGTCCTCCTTCAGTACAGCACTTTTGAGGACTGAGAGTTTTTTACAAAGCTAAAAATAGTCTTACTATATAATTTTAGGAGGTATCACAATCCTAAATATTTACCCAACTGATTTAAAAAGTCACATATACCCTAATATTTAGAGCAGCTTGATTAATAATTGCCAAAACTAGAAGCAACCAAGATATCCTTGAATGTATAAAAAATATGGGATATCCATACAGTGGAACATTATTCAGTGATAGAAAGAAATGATCTATCAAGCCATGAAAATATATGGATGAATCTTAAATGTCTATTGCTAAGTGAAAGGAAGTGGTCTAATGAGACTACACATTGTGTGATTTCAATTACACACAGTGCAGAAAAAGCAAGACTATAGAGACAACAAAAAGACTAGTGGGTGCCAGTTGACTGGGAGGAGTGATAACTGGGTAAAACAAAGGGAATTCATTTAAGGCAATGAAACTGTTCTGTATGATTCTGTAACGTGGATAAATCACACCATACCCTTGTCAAAATTCATACAACTTTGTATCACAAATAGTGAATCTTACTGTATACAAATACAAAATACGTCCCTTCAGGAGATCAGAGGATCCCGGGAAGGAATGCAGACTTTGTCAAGGGAATCTACCTACATTAGAAATGTATGAAATAACCTCACTGATGGGGCTGGAAGAAAATGTGCTCACCTAAGAAACTTTGGCAACGAGTGAGGTCTGTAGGACTAATGACAAAAGGAACTTGACATAAGCACTGTACTCTGGTTGATAAAGTTGTTTCCCATGGAGTGCAGTTAAAAATTCTGAAACTGTTCTACATATTTACTGGAATTGAACAATTAAGTAAACCTAGGGGGATGGCAGAGCTGGTTTTCTTACTGTTGGAGTGGTAGTTTACAGACAAACAATCAGGAAGGCTTAAAAGACCCATGTGGTAATGGGTGAGAGTCGAAGACATAGTGTGAGTTCATATTTAGCTCAATATAGAGACAGATGGTTATATAAAGGAATGTAGATAGATGGATGGATGGATGGGTAGATAGACAGATAGATAGATGGATAGATAGATAGATAGATGCATGCATATACATAGGTTCGTATACACACATACACTTCCTTGCTCTCTCAACTGGAGGGGTCTGTATGCAATGACACTACAAGTAGCAACAAGCACACTGAGTAACCAGCTCTTGGTTTCTTATAGCATTCTCCAATGAAAGGAACCAGACCTCCCTGGAGAAATGACTAATTCTAGGGATGGGACAGAAAATATATAAGATTAACATGGAGAATCGTGTAGTGTCAGAATGTAAGGAAATGCTCAAAAAAATACACAAATACAATGATAGGGATACGTCAAAGGGACACAAGAGCCCACTGAAAGAGCAATAAATGGCCAAAGCTGGAACAATTTTTTACAGCACATAAGAGAGAGGAAGAACAGTTTCCAAGTGGAAAATGTAACCAACACTCCGTCAGCCAGGTGATCCAGGTCAGCGTCGACAGTCATAAGCCATATTCATCATACACACGCTTGTTATGATATGATAAAATGACACTTTCACTCCTGTGATCTTCCTCACAAACATCCACAACCTCATGCTCACTATGAGAAAAACATAACATCATACAATTCCCGTTTTGGGGGCATTCTACAAGATACCTGAGATGTACTCCTCATGACGATCAACATGAGGAACAAGGAAAGTCAGAGAAACTTTTGCAAGCAAGAGGAGCTTAAGGAGAATGACAACTAAATATAAGGACTATCTTGGATGGGATCCTGGAACAGAAAAGGACATTAGGTAAAAGCCAAGGAAATCTGTATAAGGTATGGAATCTAGCTAATAATCCTGTATCAATATTGCATCGTTAACTGCAACAGAAGCACCATGTTAATGTAAGATGTTAACAGTAGCAGAAAAAGTGTATGGGATCTCTTCTACTCTCTGTGACTTTTCAGTAAAGTTAAAACTGTTTTTTTTTTAAGATTGGCACCTGATCTAACAACTGTTGCTAATCTTCATTTTTTTCCCCTCTTTTTCTGCTTTTTCTCCTCAAATCCCCCAAGTACATAGTTGTATATCTTAGTTGTGGGTCCTTCTAGTTGTGGCGTGTGGGACGCTGCCTCAACGTGGCCTGACAAGCGGTGCCATGTGAGCGCCCAGGATCCAAACCAGCGAAATGCTGGGCCGCTGAAGCAGAGTGCGAGAACTTAACCACTTGGCCATGGGGTTGGACACTCTAAAACTATTTTAAAAATAAATTATAAAATAGCGTAATAGTTCAGATAGATACTTGAAAAAGTATGCAGATAGAAAATAACCATATAAAAAGAATCAATCCTATGGTAAATTCATATTAAAATCACCATGAGATACTTCTTTTACCTCCTAGAATGAAAAAACAAAGGCAGCTCCAAGTGCTGGTGAGGATGGAGAGTAACTGACACGTCATACATTCTAGTGTGATTACAGACTGGCCTTCCTTCCTGGGACAACGGTTTGGAAGCGCATTAATTTCCTAAACGTGTTATTACAGAGTGCTACAGACCTGGTGGTTCAGCACAACAGAAATGTATCCTCACAGCTCTGGGGTTAAAAGTCTGAAATGAAGGTGTCAGAGGGTTGGCTCCTGCAAAGGGCTGTGAGAGGGAGAATGTGTTCCCTGCCTCCCTGCCAGCTTCTGGGGATGACCACAGTCCATGGCCTCACGTAGACTGTAGATCCGCCACTGATCTCCGCCTCCATTCTCGAATGGCATTCTCCCTGTGTGTCTCCATGCAAATTCCCACTTTCTATAGTAACACCAGTTATTGGACTAGGGTCCACCCTAATAACCTTATTTTACCTTTATGACCTCCATAATGACCTGTTTTCAAATGTTTACCTTTTGAGGTAGTGAGGGTTAGGGCTTCAACATATCTTTTATGACACAATTTACCTCTTAACAGTCAGTTTCTAAAAGTTAAAAAAAAAACCCAAAATATACATATTTCATAGAACCTAGCAATCCCCCTCAAATCTATTTACCCAAGATAATTAAAAACTTATATTCACGTGAAAACCTTTACATAAATGTTTATAGCATCATTTATTGGTGATCCCTCAAAACTTGAAACATCCAGCTCTCCACCAGCTGGTCAGCGATAGCCATGGTAGGTGCAAACAATAGAATTATCCTCAGCAACACAATGACACACGGCCCTCTTCCACAAAACAAAATAGGAGAGCATCTTAAATGCATTTCACCAAGTGGAAGTAGCCAGATCCAAAAGCTTATGTATTGTATGATTCTGCTTATATGAATTACGGAAAAAGTGAAACTACAGGGATGGAATATATCTCAGTATTTGCTAGAGGGTGCTGTTGGTCAAAGGGATTTGCTACATAGAGACAGCAGGAGCACTTTGGGGTCATGGGACAGTTTTATGATGACTATGGCAGTGGATATATGGCTCCACGTCTTTGTCAAACCCACAGAAGTCTACACGATAGAGAGTGAATTTTATATATGCTGATTAAAGAAATCAACCAGGATTTGTGTGGGCAAAGGATGGTCGTAACACATGCTCTGACTAATTAATCTAACATTATTGCAAATGAATCATATAAAAATATGAGGGAGATGAAGAAGGGAATAACCAGCCTAAGTAATTTTGAAAAAATATTTTCACTTTGTACTGTAAAGCTAAAGACAAAAAGAGAGTTAATCATAAACCCTGTTATCTAGTTGGTATATAGGGTTGTGGGTTAGCAATCATGCAATTATTTTATGTGTATCCTAAGGTTGAACAAGTGAATAAATATTTTAAAATTATAAGTAATAAAATTAGTAATAAAATATTTCCTTTTTTTGATTAAGGTTCAAATGTAAATTAGATATGTTAAATAATTTGTCCCTAAAACTCAACAGTACATAAAACAGATTTAGAGCAAGAATTTAGATTCAAAATCCATTTACTTGCAGTAGCTATAACTTTCAGTGAGATGTACTAGTTCTGAAGATACTAAAACGTGTCGAGAAGTAGGTTACCTGAGTGACCACACAGGCAGACAACTGGGTGTTTCTCCATATGTGGACACATTCGGAGTTCAGCTCTTCTCTTGGTTACACTTGATGTGCAATAACTTGAGAGTCAGCGGACATACTGAATTTAATTAGAAAAGCATTTTGTGACCAATTGCTTATTCATAGGCTAAAACACTCTGCATTTTTACTCTATGATTTTAACAAAGTAAACAAGGTTTGAAAGTCTCAGAGAAAATTGTTGCCTGACTCCAAAATTAATTATTCTCAGTGCAGTGCTTAGGAAAGCATTGGAATTAAAAACCTGCTGCCACACATCAACAGACACAAAAGGAAAGGAGATTAATAATGTTCCGTTTTTCATGGTACCTACCACGCCAGTAAACAAAGGAAATATGAATCCAGCACACTGATACTACTATTGACTAAAATATGAATAGGAGTAAAAGAAAAGGAGAGTTTTTTAAGAAATACAATTATGGAAAGGAAATAGTTTCTAGCCTTACTTTTTCTCTTTCTTATCCATGTTAAACATGAATATGTTTTAACTAGGGGTAACTCCGTGCAAAGTGACACAAGGTGATAAAGCCACAGCTGCCGCTGTGTGTTTATATTGCAATAATAGAATTTGTTAATCCTAAAAACTACAGAAGACATCCAGACCCACATAAGATGGAGTAAGCGCACTCCATCCGATCTTTCCCAATGGTCGCAACGACAACAACAGAACCTGGACAGAATACGTAAGCGACGATCTGCAGACCCTGAAAAGTACGTAATTGCAGGCAAACTTGGAAGGGAAATCAAAATTCAACCAACAACCAATACAGAGGTAAATTGCCTGTTCTACTCTTTTGTTTTGTTTCTCTTGTTCTGTTTTTTCCACCTCATAGCTCAAGCAAGACAGCATGAATCCCAGAACTGCATAACTGCAGAGCTGACACACCAGCATCTCCAAGGAAAAACAAAACACACAAACCAAACCTCTATCTTCCCAGTATGGGAGCCAGGATTGGAAGCTGTCATGTCGTGGAGAAGGTGAGAGGCAACCACATCCCAATCTCTCTCTCTCCCTCTCTCTCTTTTTCTCTCCCTCCCTCTCCTCTCTCTCTCTCTCCTGGCCCTACTTCCAGGCAGCCCCAGTAATGAAACTGAAGTCCCACAGTGACCACAGTGGCAGTGGTGGTAGCGTGGTCATGTGGCAGGAAGGGCAACGAAAGTACCACAACTCTGGAATAAAATCTTTCTCTCTACCCAGAAGACATAGAAAAAGAGTCTCTTGTGGTCTAAAGAATACTGGGCAAAACCTCATTTTTTCTCTCTTTTCTCTCGCTGATACATACAGGGATGCAAGGCAAGGAGGGAAAGATAGAACACTGTCCTCAGAACCAGGAAAAGGAGACCCTGGGAGTTGAAGAGTGTGGTGGAAGTCACGGTGAGGAGGGAGCAACACAGCAAAGACTTTGAGAAGAGAACTGAGTTTCAGGTGTCACCCAGGATGAGACTGGCTCTTGCTGGTGCCCGTGCAGACACAACAGAACTGCAGATGTTCTTGCCCCAGTGCTGAGTGAGGAGCCGCTAAGTTTCCCAATAGTGCTACCTTGTAATGAGGCTGAGAGTGGGAGGTGGGCTTGAAACACTGCCCGAGCGTGCTCTGACCGTGGCTCGCTCCTCCAGGATGAAAGAGTACAGGTGTTATGGTAACTGTAAGGCAGCAAGTCAGACGTTCCAACCCAGCACAACACAGCTGCAGCTGCTGAGGTGTCCCCAGACCCAAACGAATGAGAATATGGAACTGCTGGTCAACAAAGGAGAATTTGTTTTTACTGACCCTGGTCAGCTGCTGGGCCACTTGACACAGGAAGTGACTGTAATGTTGTGCTGGCTGGGACAGAGCTGTTCTTCGCTCCCATCCTGTGATCCCTTACCCCCCAAACCAGCTGCAGCCACTCAGGGAAAAGCCACGGGCGCTGGGACCTTCATGAGGTGGACGGAAGGAAACTTCTGTAGTTCTTGGGGATGTTGGTGTCAAAGTCACTTTACACATGTAAGTAGGGGGAGGGAGAAGCAGGTGCAGGGTGGCTGAAAGTCTTGAGGATTTGGGGGCAGAGCATGACAGCAGACCAAGCACAGAAAGAGAGGGGCCCCTGAGCTCAGGCGCTCTGGAAACTGGGAGTCACGGGGAGAGGAGGCAGCATGGGCCTGAAGCTAACAGCTGAAGCCAAATTCCCTCAGCCGTTCCTAGTAGACCAGCCTTGCACTCTACACTCCTGGCGGTGGAGGGTCTGACGACCAAGAAATCATTGTTACTTCTAAGTCATACTCCCGTTAGACTCCCTGGTCTGTCTCAAGTGGGAGGCAGGGGGGAGGCCCACGTAAGATGGGGTTTGAGTGTGATTCCCATGGGGAAGGGAAGGAAAGCTAAAGTGACCTTGTGGGTCACACCATCTGGCCCAATTCAGTGTGGTGTTGTCACTTCTACATCTGAACGCACTGTAAGAATTAGTATGATAACACTTGTATGTCCCATCCCAGAACCGCCAGATGGGAAGATTCCCACCACGGCAAAGCTGCAAATAAAGTGCTGGTGAAAACACTCGGCGGCCTTTGCTGTCCAGGTGGGCCAGAATTCAGTGTGAGAGTCTCTACTCTCTGACGTCCACCTGTCACCATCAGAGAAGCTGTTGGTGAATCGCCTGGGTTTCAGCAGCCTCGTCTGGGAGTTAACACACTTTCACCTGCAGGGTGGCCAAAACACCCAGACAAAATTCAGGGGTCTGCTTGCCAAGTGAATTTCCAGGGACTATTGGGCAAATTCAAATGGTCAACCCCTCCAGCAATCAAGAAAAAACTGCTATCTCCTTAGCTTCCCACCACAAAAGGCAACTTGGCACCTTTTAGACTTTTTGGGGTATTGGAGATAATGTAAGTCTCTGTGACTTGTGATCTTGTGGATTGGAGCCTCTAAAAGAATAAAGCCTCTTGGCTTTATTGGGGCCAGCTCGGTGGCATAGTGGTTAAGTTCGTACGCTCTGCTTCAGTGGCCTGGGATTCACAGGTTTGGATCCCAGGCATGGACCTACACACTGCTCATCAAGCCATGCTGTGGTGGCATCCCACACACAAAACAGAGTACACTGTCACTCCACTCAAAGGGCAGAACTCTGATTCCTGTGGCTGAGCTCTTTTGTCTGCTGCTTGGAGAACTAGAGACTGACAGATTAACAACATTCCTCCTCAGGGCTGCAAACGGTGCAGCTAATTGAGCTGCTGCTTGAACTGTCTGGTTCGCCCAGCTTCCCATGGTAAGAGCTCATTCTCTAGAATGACACCAACCACAAACAAGCTGCAGACCGAGCATTCATTTGTTTTTGACTCAGAGGCTGCCTCCACAGGCCTGACTTGTGACTCCTCCTGGGTTAATCTGTCCATCCTACAGTGGGGGAGACTACACCACAAGCTCTTGGCAGACCGACTACATCAGAACTAATCTATGTCATCTTTTTGTCTTTCTAGATTACTTACACTCTGACAATGGTGCACCTTTCATCACAAAATGGACTCAACGATAGCCTGGAAGTCGGATTCTACCTCCGTCATCTTTTCCTGCTCCAAACATTCTAGAGAAAGGAAGTTTGGTCATTGAATGCAGCTGTCCCCAACTGATGATCCTATCTCTTCTGCTTCCTGGATAACGATGAGGACAAAGGGAGAAGAAGAGGATGCGGAAGTTGGCCAACTGTGAAGTTAAGGAAACAGTCCACACAGAACCACCCTCACTTCTCCACCAATTGCAAGTTCAGGGTGTTCCCCACATCACCATCAAGTTCAATAATGTGCTAGAAGCACTCACAGAACTCACTGAAAACCATTTTACTCACAGTTACAGTGTATTATAAGGAAAGGATAAAGATTAAAATCAGCCAGGCAGGGGGCCTGTCCCGTGGCTGAGTGGTTAAGTTCACACACTCCACTTTGGCAGCCCAGGGTTTTGCAGGTTCTAATCCTGGGCGTGGACATGGCACCGCTCATCAAGCCATGCTGAGGCAGAGTCCCACATGCCACAGCTGGAAGGACCCACAACTAAAATATGTAATTATGTACTGGGGGATTTGGGGAGAAAAAAGAAAAATAAAATCTTTAAAAAGAAATCAGCCAAGGGAATAAACATTTAGGACAGAGTCCAGGAAAAGTGGCAAATATGGAGCTGCTTGTCATCCTCTCCTTGTGGAGTCAGGACAGCATTACTTTCCCAGTGTTAATAAGTGACAGTACACATGGGGTATTGCCAACCAGGGACGCTCACCTGAGCCTCAGGGTTCAGAGTTTTTACTGGGCTCCATCATGTAGGCACTATTGATTCTCACATAGTCAATCACAGTCTCAAGGCTCCAGCCCTTCTGGAGGTCTCCTAATACTGTGTGACTCTAAGCCTTCACCATAAATGACATTGTCACTACATGGTGGGCCAGCCCTGACCCTAAATCACATTGTTATGCTATCCGGTGTGATAAAGGCCCCTAGGTACACAAGGCACTCTAATCAGGCCTGGCCTTCTGAGGGCATAGAGATCAGTTCTCAGGAGCTAAGGATAAAGGCCAGACCTCTCTCAAGGTAGGATTAATTCTTTACTACACAGGAGGTTATAGGAGTTATATACGGACCTAGTTTGAACATTGATAGCTTCTTCCTAACTGTTCCTGGTCATGAAACTTTTCTCTTTGCCAACAGCAACTCCAAGCCAGCCTGAGTGGTACACCCTCCAGCTGGTGCCCAGCAAGAAGGGGTCTAGGGAACTCAAACAATTCAGATTACATTTTGTAAAGATGCTCTTATCCCTCCTGTAACTGATGATTCCAGACAAAAGGTCTGAGCACCCAGAACTAGAGGATTAAGAGGGAAGACAACACCCTGGTTCCTGGGTTGGGGGCACGTTAGATCCCAGGAGGTCCAGGGGTAACAATCTTTGTCTTTTGGAACTGCTCATGACTTATGTAGGACCCATTTGGGGAGCACAACAGTTGTAAGCACTTCCTGTTCAGGAACACCATGTGCACCTGGGGATCATACTTCTAGTGTGAACTTGCGTCCTTCCTGAAAAGATGGTGAGTTTCACCTTAGGGGATGGTCATAAGAAACCTTTGAATGTTTACACAAACACCTGCTGAATCCTTGAAGGCATTCAGGTTGGCCTCAATTACTAGTCAGAGTTGTTAAAAATGACAGAAATATCCTGAACTTTCTGTTTAAGGGGCAAGGTGCAGTCACTAACACATTCTACTCTATCTGGATACATACCATGGACCAAAAGCATAAGTCAATGCAAAAACTTAAGAAGAACCCCACCAGGATTCTAAGGTAGACGCTGATGGTTTATGTACTGATATTTGAGACCTAGGGGGAAGTAAACACTATCAAGGCTGCAGGATGTCCTTGTCCTGCGGCTTGCCGTCCTGTTGATAGTAGCCTTAACTTAACACTGCATGTTACAACTGAATGCACTTGGTCCCAGACCTAGCTGGTCAGATTTGTCAGAAAGACTGGCAGAGTGGCTTATTCAAAGGGAAATTTGTCAGAAGCTAAAATGGTGTAGAAAGAATCATAAATATTGTTGGGAGACAATTTTCCTTGGTGTCTTGGATTTCTGCGTGACTTGTAGCATCTTTTGTTCCAGGATATCTTTTTTTTTACAAGGATATTTGTATACATCCTTGTAAAATCTTAAAAGGTAGACATAGTGTCCTCAATCTTCATGCCCTCCAGGGCGAAGATTGGGCAGACTTACCAACAACACCCTTATAAGGTTGTCAGTTCCATCAGCTCAGGTTTCCTTATCCCTAGAGCAAACCCACCACCTGTACCGCATCCATCTGGGCCTGCCTCTCTCACCCGTGGGACTTTGAGGACAAAGTAAGTAGATGTCAGTATGAAGCTCAGGCTGGGTGCTGTGAGCAATACCTTCCTTTATCTCTGCCCCAAGATTTGTGTCTTTCACCAGCACATATGAAAGTATGGAAGGTTAATATTTGTAGCTTACAGGTCGGGTAAAATCTCAGATCCTTTACTGTTCCTAACAAAGGGAAGAACAAAGCTGGAGGATTCACATTATCTGATTTTAAGATTTACCGTAAAGATAGAGTAATCAAGACAATGTGATTTTGGTGAAAGGTTAGACATAAAGATCAGTGAAATAGAACATACTGTCTAGGAAACGAACCACATGTATGAGGGCAATTTATTTTTTAATTAAACTTTTAACTTTGAAATTATTTGAACTCAGAAGCAGTGTGAATTGTAAGAAATAATGCAGGGAGATCCTGTATATCTTTAACCCAGTTGTCCCAAATGGTAATGTATTGTAAAATTATAGAACAGTATCACAACCAGGACGTTGACATGCATGCAGTCACTTATAGAACATTGCTACCACCAGAAGCCCTCCTCATGCTGCCCTGTTATAGCCATGCTCACTTCCCCATCCCATTCATTCTCTTACCCTTAGCATCTACCATTCATTTCTCTATCTTGCTAATTTTGTCATTTCAAAATGTAAAGTAGACGGAATTGTACAGTATGTAACCATTTGGGAATGGCTTCTTTTCACTCAACATAATTCTGTGGAGATTCATCAAGACTGTTGCTTTCATCGTTGGTTCTCATGTTTTATTACTGAGTAGTATTCTATTGTGGATGTGCCATTGTTTGTTTAACTTTTCATCTATTGCACAATTTAGTTATTTCCACTTTTTTGCTATTATGAATGCTACATGCATTCATGTAAAGGTTTTTGCATGAAAATAAAGGTTTTTTAAAAGAATATTCTGGGACAGATGCCCAAGAGTGCAACTGCTGGGTCAAGTGGTAGTTGCAAGTTTAGTTTTGTAAGAAACTGCTGAATTCTATTCCAGGGTGCCTATATCATTTTATTCTCTGAGCAGCAAGGTATGAGTGATCCAGTTTCTCTGGATCCTCTCCAGAATTTGATGGTGTCATGATTTTATTTTAGACATTTGGATAGGTGTGTAATAATAGCTCATTATGGTTTTGTATTTCCATAATGCTAATAATGTTAAGCATTATGATGTCTCCATAATGTTAATGATGTTTTTTGACATCTGTAACCTCTCTTCAGTAAAATGTCTGTTCCTGCCTTTTGCTCATTTTGTTAATCAATTGTTGGAGGTGTTTTCCCCAGCTGGTGAGTTTGAGCTCATATATATATATATATTCTAGATACAGCTTTTGTTGGATTTGAGGCTTAATAATATTTTCTCTACATCTGCAGCTTGTCTTTCTATTCTCTGAGCAGGTTCTTTCACATGCCGAAGTCTAAAGGTCTTTGACTATGCCTATATTCCAAAGATTTTCCCAAGATTTTATTTTTTTGTAAAAATTAAGAAAGTCTTTTCCAGAGCAGATTGTATCAATATTTCCTTCTATGGATTACACTTTTGGTGTCAGGTCTAAGAATTTTTGCTTAGCGTTGCATCTGAAAGATATTCTCCTAGGATTTTTACCTAAATGCCTTATAATTTTACATTTAAGTTCATGATCCATTTTGAATTATTTTTGTATTAGGTATGAGTTTAGGTCAAGGTTTATTCTATGATTGTCCAAATGTTTGAGAACCGTGTGTTGAAAAGATTATCCATCCTCCATTGAATTCTTTTGCATCTTTGTCAAAAATCAATTGGGAATATTTATGTCGGTCTATTTCTGGGTTCTCTACTCTGTTCCATTAATCTATGTCTTTCTTTCCACCGATACCACACAGTCTTGATTACTGTGGTTCTAAAATAAGTTTTGAAATCAGGTAGACTCCTTTCTTTCACTTAAGTCTTCTTTATCAATTATTTGTAGCTATTCTAGTTTCTTTGCCTTTCTGTATAAATTTTAGAATAATGTTATCAATATAACGAAAAATCCTGCAAGGATTTTTACATTAATTGTATTGTACCTAGATATTAATTTGGGGAGAATTGACATCTGTACCCTGTTAACCCTTCAAACTCATAGGCAAGATATACTTCTCCATTTATTTGAATCTTCTTCAATTTCCTTTGTCTTTAGTACATAGTTTTTGGCATATGTTTTGGCATAATTGTAAATTTAAATTATAATTTTTGCGTAATTTTGGATTTTTAATTTGATGTCCACTTATTAATTGCCAATATATAGAAATACAGTTAATTTTTTGTATGTTTATCTTATATCTTGGAATAGTCCTGAACATATCTACTATTTCTAGGTTTGTTTCTTTCTTACCTTTTTTTTTGAGTTTCCTTGGGATTATCTACCTATAAGTAAGGACAGTTTTACTTCTTCCTTTCTGATCTGTATTTTTTATTTCCTGTTCTCGCTTTATTGCATTGCTAGAATTTCCAACACTACTGAATAAGAAGTGTTGAGAAAGTGGACATCCTTGTTCTTGATCTTAGGGGAAAAGTATTCAGTCCTTCTCTGTTAAATATTATGTTAACTGTAGTTTTTTTTGTAGATGCTCTTTATCAATTTGAAGAAGTTCCCCTCCATTCCTGAGAGTTTTCATTATGAATGTGTCAAATTTTGTTAAATGCTTTTTCTGCATCAATTGATATAATCATCTGATTTTCCTTCTGTAACTTGTTAGTTTGATAGATTATATTGATTGCTTTTCAAATATTGGAATAGTCTTGTATCTCTAGAATACACCCCCCTTGTTCATAGCATAAAATTATGTTTATATAATGTTGATTTCTGTTTGCTAATGTTTGGTAAGAATTTTTACATCTATATTCATGAGGGATATTGCTCTGTAGTTTTCGTTTTGTATCATTTGCTTAGTGTACTGTGCTTATACACTCCTCTAATTATCTGTTCATATTTGTGAGTTATAGGAGTTTGTGATTTATGAGTACTTCATTCATTTCATGTAAGATATCGAATTTATATGTGTAAAGTTGTTCAAAGCAGTCCTTTTTTATTTTTATGATATTTTTAGGGTCTCTAGTGATATTCTCTATTTTATTCCTGATATTGGTAATCTACACCTTTTATCTTTCTTTGTCAGTCTTACTAGAGGCTTTTTGATTCTTCAAATTATCAGCTCTCTGTTTCACTGATTTTCTCTCTTGCATTTCTATTTTCAATTTCACTGATTTCTGTTCTTATATTTATTGTTTCTTGTATTTCATTCATTGTTCTTGGTTTATTTTGCTCTTATCTTTCTGTTATTTATTTCAAGTTTGATTCCATTGGATTTTGAGACCAGACTTCATATGATGTCAGTTATTTTAAATTTGGAGAGAGTTTTTTTTTTTTTCTATCCCAGGTTATAGCATATTGTAGGGGAGGAGGACATTTCCTCTCCCCAAATGGGGGTTCGTCTGGCCGGAGAACGCATTAAATCCACGTGAGACAGAATAGCAAGAGAAAATTAAACAAAGCTTTATGAGGAACCATGGCCCAGAGCCTTTCTTCCTTCGGGAAGAAAGGGCACCGAAGAAGTGGGGTGCACATAGTGGTTATATACCCCCAAACAGGGTGTTTCACATGTGATTGAAATGTCACTTTTACAATAGTCATGAGGCCGCTCTGTCAGCACAGAACTCGATGGAAATGACAGATAGGTCTGCTGTCCCAGTGAACACCACAGGGTGGCAGGTGTGCCTCCTCGGGCTGGGTGGGGGGGTCACAGATGAGCGCCGCAATCGGTTCCCAGCCTAAAGAAAGATGCTTAATCTTTAAGGAGATGCCAACGTTGGGAGGGGGAGGGAAGTCAGTTACAGCAGGTTACCAGAGAAGCACAATAAAATGCAGATTTAAATCCTTGCCTTTGGTATTGACTAAGATTTTCTAGTGAGAAGGTCATCGCCTTTCTTCTTTCTGGTACAGAGAGGGAGGCAACTTTTACAGATAGAGATTTACCTTACAAATGTAAATGTGTCTTAACAAAGGGCAAGTTCCATTCCTCAGAGCCTCCTTACCTGTCCCAGTTTATCAAAAGCAATCAGCCTCAAATAATCCTCATGCCAAAGAGACATATCTTGGGGTGGCCAATTCCAGGTCCCCACAATATATTAGTAGCTGCCTCAGAAATGGAGCCTTTGATTGTTCTGAATTGCTCTGTGACAAACTAATAGGTGGGTGGAAGCAGGAATAAGAAGCATTCAAATATCATTTTATAATGATAAAAGGGTCAATTCACCAAGACATAGCAATTCTAAGTGTGTTTTTACCAAACAACAGAGCTGCAACATATGCAAAGCAAAGCTGATGTAAGCGAAAGAAGAAAATAAATCCAAATTTATAGCTGAATATTTCAACACCCCTCTGTCAACAGTTAATAGAACTAAGCACAAAATTAGCAAGATTGTTTTAGTCAGAGTTCTCCAGAGAAACTGAACTACCAGGATGTGTAATAGATATATAGAGAAAAATATTTATTGTAAGGAATTGGCTCAGAAACTGCGGAGGCCTTAGCAAGTACAAAATCTGACCGAGGAGGCTGACAGGCAGGAGACTCGAGGAAGGGTTGAAGTTCCCATAGGGAGACCATCTGCTGGCAGAATTCCTTCTTGATGTGAGGAGGTCAGTCTGCTCTATTAAAGTTTTCAAAAGGGTCAAGGAGGCCCACCCACATTAAGGAGGGTAGTCTGTTTTACTCAAATTCCACAGATTTAAATGTTAATCTACCCCCTCCCTGTCAAAAACAACCTTCACAGAAACATCTAGAATAATATTTGACCAAAAATCTGGGCACCATGGCCCAGTCAAGTTGACACATAAAATTAACCATCACAAAAGGTGTAGAATCACTTACATATTTTTCTATTTTCTTGGGATTTGATATTTTCAAATTAGTTTAAATTGCAGGCATCCCTTATACAGTGGCTTAAAATCACATTGTACAGCTTACATGTATCTTTTGAAGTTCATGGTATTTAGATAATGGGTTCAAATGGAGCATAAAATTTTCCCTCCCTGTATGTTTCTTTATCCTTCCCAGTTTACAGCAGAATAGTCTTAAAATTTTCTCTGAAAATATTTATAATCACTTCACTCAGTATTATGTTTTGCTTTAAACAAGAACCATAATTTATAAAATTCAAAAGGAAAAGGAAAGCTTCCCTAATTTTTGCTTGCTATGTTTTTGTTCTTTCCTGATGTCCTAACATTTCTTCTCTTATTGCTTCTTTTCTTCTTAGAGAATTTGTTTTTATTTATTTATTTATTTTTCTTTATTTTCATTTTTTTGGGGGAAGATTAGCCCTGAGTTAACATCTGCTGCCCATCCTCCTCTTTTTGCTGAGGAAGTCTGGCCCTGAGCTAACGTCCATGCCCATCTTCCTCTACTTTATATGTGGGACGCCTGCCACAACGTGGCTTGATGAGCAGTGTGTGGGTCCACACCCAGGATCTGAACCAGCGGACCCCAGGCTGCTGAAGTGGAACATGTGAACCTAACCTCTGTGCCACCACACTGGGCCAGCCCCATTAGAGAATGTTTTTAGACATCTTTTAGAGTAGATTTTCAGGTGACAAATTGTCTTAGTTTTTCTTCTACTGAGAATTTATTGACTTCTCTTCATCCCCAAAGAATATTTTCACTAGATATAGAATTCTGGATTGACAGTTCCTTCCTTTCAGCACCTGAGAAGCATTGTGCTGCTGCCCTCTGCCCCTCACAGCTTCTGTGGAGAAATCTCCCATCGATCGTATAGCTTTTCTCCTGTAGGTGCCATTTTTCTCTGGATTGCCACGATTTTTTCCTTTGTCATTTATCTTAAGTAGTTTAATTATACTTATTTTGTCATAGATTACTTTGTGTTTAACGTGTTTTTACTTCTTTCAGCTTCTTGAGTCTGTAGTTTTATGTCTCTTGAAAATTTTTGAAGTTCTCAGCTGTTATGTCTTCAAGCACTTTTTCAGCCTCAACCTCTTTCTCCTCTACTTCTGGGATTGTGATTAAGTAAATATTAGATCTTTTGTTATATTCCCACAGGTAACTGACGCTTCATTCATTTTTTCTTTTTTCTTTTATCTCTTTTGTTCATATTGTGTAATTTTATTGTCCTATCTTTTCGTTCATTAATTCGTCCTTTTGACCTTTCTTCTGATATTGTGCCCATCCGTTAAGTTTTTTATTTTGGATATTGTATATTTTAGTTTGAAAATTCCCACTTGATTCTTTTTTTTCTTCTATTTCTCTATTGAGACATTTTCTTTCCTAAGATTTTCTATTTTTTCATTTTGTTTCAAGCATGTTCATAATTACTCACTGAAGCATTTTCATCATGACTGACTTATAATGTTGGTTGGATAATTCTGATGTCTATGGTCTCTTGGTGCTGTCATCTTTGGGTTGTCTTTTTTTTTTTTCATTTAGTTTGAGGTCTTCTTAGTTCTTGTTATGACAAGTGATTTTCATGGAAACTTGGACGTTTTTATATTATCTTATGAGATTCTGGATCTTATTCAGATACTCATGTTACCCAGCTTTCTCTGACTCCACTTTGGCAGCAGGAGGGGGACTGGATCCTTCCTGCCAGGTGATCTCAGTTGGCCCCCAAGAGGGTGCGTCTCATTACTGCTGGGCTGAGGTGGACGCTGCAGCTCCTAGCACGGTCTCTCCTGACACTGGGTGGAGTGGCCGTGTTTCCACTTGTTATCAGGTGATTTTAGAGTTCTCACTCTCTGCTAGGTCTCCTCTGACATCACTCCAGCATAGAGGGGGAGTGATGCCGTGTTGGTTCTGGCTCGGGGTGGACGTCTAGGCTACCATGTAGCTCTGATGGCATGGCGGCTTTGGGAGCGGGGAGGGCTTCTTATCTGTAGGTGGTGATGAAAGTCCCGGCTCTGAGTTGGCCTTTTCTGACATCACGCAGCGGTGGTGTTGGAGAGCCTCACTAAGGCTCCATGAGGGTGGATGTCTATGTCTTCCCTTCAGCCTTCTGCACTGTGTATGGAACCAGGTGTGCTGTTTTTATGCTGTTTTGCAGAGTAAAGTGGTGGTTGTTTAAAAGTGTTCTGTCTCACTAGGTTCTCCTTTTCATGGTCCTTTGGCTAGAGAAAGCAGGCTTTTTTTTTTTTTAATCTGTGTGGCAATTTATTTTTAATAAAGTTCAAATATATACTTCAATGGGGAAAGGGTAGTCTTTTAATGAAACTGTGCTGAAGCAACGACATATTTTTGCATAACCATATGCAAAAAAAAGGGAAAAATCACATACCTACACATGAAATGTAAAGCTATAAACTTTTATTGAAAGCCTAAGGTAATAAAATCATTAACTTAGGTTAGGCAACAGGGTCTTAGATACAAAAATAAAAACACAATTTATATGAGGAAAAAATAAAAAAATCAAACTTCACATAAACTTAAAATTTTTGCTCTTTGAAAACATTATTAAAAGAATGAAAAAACAAGTGATGGATCAGGCGAATATATTTGAAATCATTGATATAACAAATGACATACCCAGAAAATAGAAACAAATTTCAAACTAAGCAATAAGAAAACAAATCCAACAAAAAAGTGAGCAAAAGATTTGAATATATACTTCATCAACCCATGCAGTTGGTAAATAAACACATGAAAGATTGCTCAAAATTATTAGTCATTAGGAACATGCAAATTAAACCATGATGCCATACCTATATATTAGCTAAAATGAAAAAAAAATAAAACTGACAGTAACAAGAGCTGGCTAAGATGCAGAGTAATTTGAACCTTTGCACATTGTTGATAAGGATAAAAGGGAATTGAGAAGAGTTTGGCAGTGTCTAAGACGGTATCCATTCACTTACATATGACTCAGCAATCTCACTCCTCGGTGTCCACTCTAGAGAAATGTCCACCAAAAAACTGTTCACAGAAAACCCTCCCATGTAGATGTTTATAGCACCTTTATTTATAATTGTCCAAACATGAAAAGACCCAAATATTCTGCAGTAGGTGAACTGGTGCACCAACTAGGTCCTACAATGGAATAATAGTCAGCAATGTAACAAAGGAACCAATACAAACAACACGGATAAATCTGATTCCTGGAGGTGAGAGAAGCCAGGCTTAGAAGGAACGTACTATATGGTTCTAGCTCTATGACAGTCATCAAAATTCATAAAGGGAGCAATGGAGAACAGATCAGTGGTTTCGGGTAAGTTTTGGCTACACACAGGCAGCATAGGACTAGTTTTTACAAGAAGCAATGAAGGAAATGTTTTATATATTAACTTTTCTGATGGTTTTATAGATTTGTTCTCGTCAACACTCACAGAAGTCTCCAAGAAGAAGAGTAGATTCTACTGAATGGCAAAAAGATGACAGACAAAATAATAGCACAGAAAACCAAGTATGCTATTTTGCTTTTACATGGCATTCATTTAATCGAATGACAATACCATAAGCAAACTGCTTATTTTTTAGAAGAAAAGACTTGTAATTTCGCATATTTAGGTGCATGGTACTTAATTTTAATCTTTACTATTATGATATCCATTCTGGGATTAATAATCTTGATTAAATCTGTCTAACAGGTAAAACACACCTCTTAGAATGATGTTTAAAAGACTTCCTTCTCTTATGAAATTAGAATTTAAGAGGCTTTTGTACTTGCCATCATATTCCCAATATAGCAGCCTGTATGATCCTTTGAAAATATTCCATTCTGTCACTCCTTTGCTTAAATCTTTGCAATGTCTCCTCACATCCTTCAAAGCAATACGAAAATCCTTAAACGTTTTCTAAGGATCTCACACTAGGCTACTTCATTCCCTGCTGCTTCCCTCTCTCTTATTCCAAGGTAGCCACCCAGCTCCTTAGAGTGTGTTTGACACAGTCAGCCTGCTCCTGGCCTTAGATCTTTGGTACCATCTATTCCCAAAATCTGAGTAATCTTCCTCCTGATGGGCATGGCTCATTCAAGTTCTCACCAAATGTCACTTTCTTAGAGAAATCTCAGTTTGAAATTATAACATTGCTACACACACAGCCACCCTCTTGGCCTACTTTCCACGTATTTTTTATTTATCACCTGCCCCTTCTTATGTAATTTACTCCCTTTATTTCGTTCATTGATTTTTGCCCCCTTCTCTTAAAATTCAAGTTCTTTGCCAGCAGGGATGTTTGTTTTGTTCACTGGTGTATTCGGAGCACCTAGAGTCTTCTTACAGTAGGTGGTGGTTGAGCAAATGAGAGACCGGAAACGGAATTGGACTTGTGAACTGTAAGATCAGCCCTTACCTCTGTGGTGTGTTTGTGTGGTTGAGAACGGTAGTTTCCTTAATGCTGAATAAACACACATTCCATGAAATTCTAAGGACAAACTCCCTGCTTAGCTAATGATTTGGTCTGGGTTTTTTATGAGAAGATTAGCATCCTCTGACCCAAGAGTGTCTCCAACTTTGGAGGTAAAGCGAGGATAAATCCAGGATGTTCCAGACGTGAGCTTGTGAATCAGCCGATAAAGCTTTGACCTTCAGGAATGCATTGAACTCTGGAAAACTGATATTTCTCTTGTTACGATTTGTACAAAACCCACATCATTTCACTCTTACTTTAACACTCATTAAGGAATAAGAACAGTAGTATGCATACGGATTTCAAATTTTTTTGTGTTTGAGATCCATGATGCCAGTAGTTAAAACTTTATTTAGAAATGTCTGGGCTGATAACATAAAATGCTTTCCTCATGGCTGTACACAGAATGTACTTTCATCTCCATGGAGACGCAAATTCTCACTCCAGATCCTCGAGCTCTGGAAAAGCCAAAAGATAACTGAGGAAAGAAGCCAGCTAAGTCCTTTTGGGTGTGTGGTGAGAACTGAAACAAGTAAAATGGCCTGGAGGCAATTGTGTTTTTCTGAGTTTCATCTGTTAAAGTAAGGGAAGCTCAAGAATAAGGAGATTGTTTCCATATTTGGAGGGAGAGAAAAAGAAAACAGCTATGGCTTGTGCTGCCACCCATCCCCAGTGCTGAAAGCAGCTGGAAGGCTCTGAGTGATGCTCCTCATTCAGCAACAGCTGCCTCAGAGAGCTCACCCACCAACCCTCTGAGACTCAGGCCCGTGCAGGCTGTCACTCTTTCACTCATGTCTCTGCTCGAAAGCATGATGCCAAAGTGAGCATTTAAAACATTGATATAATTGTTAATAAAGTGTGCAGTATTAGGAGTGTTGGTGGATTGTAGGATTTCGTGGACAAGTATGCTAGTGTCAGATAATTTTAGATTTAGACCATAAAGACAACCAAGTACAAGGTTGGTATAAAAGCATATGCATTTAGGGATTTGGCTGATGTCCTACTTAATTTACCTGCTTCTAAACTTATTTAAGACTTTTTCCAAGAGGATAGAAGTTTTCCTGGCTTTGGGTTATTTGAAGAATGCTTCTAAGGTAAGCAAAGGCAGAGATTTACTGACTCACCCATATTGTATAGTGTGTGTGTGTGGGTCTACACACCTGCTAATTTAGTGTTATTGTAACATAGTTATAGCTTGCATGATTTGCCAAAGTAGAAACACATATGCCATAATAAAATTAGAGAGTAAGGATTTGGAACATGGAATTTAGGTAAAGAGAGAGCAAAACAATTTACAGCTGAAATATTTTCTCTCCATAATAATTCTCCTTTCACAGTTTAGGAGGGTACGATGTAGACACGTGATTCATAAAGCAGGAGTTGGTCTTGCCATGAAAACAAGCACCACTCCTGCTAATAGACTCCAGGAAGAGTGAATTGAAAGTGGAGCTGGGATATTTTTTGTGAAAATTCATGCTGTGTTTTGCAGAACTCTAATAGAGAACTACAAACCTTGAAAATAACTCCCTTTTGACAACATCATCGCCTTGGACATCACATCAGCTCTGAAATGGATGGCATGTGTCTCCACATGTGCTGATTAGATCTGTCCCACACACTGTTCATCTTCACAGGGGTTCAGAGTCTACCAGGAGTACCTACTCTCAACATTTGATATATGGATTCTGTTCTTTAATCTCTCACCTTAACTCTACTACGCCTTAGCATGATGTTTTTTCCTTATTTTATTTGTTAATGTTTTAGATTCTGGAATACAGCTAGAAATGTAAGATGATTAAAATGGGCAGATATCTTTTTGTCATGTTTTTTTCCATTTCTCTCTCTATATATAAAAAAATAATTTATTGGAAAAGCTCCCATAGTCATCTGTTTGTATGGGATAGTAATGGAAATTCTCATAAATTCTTATAAATCAAGTGCCTAAGAATTCATTATTGCCACAGTAAAGAACATAATGATAATTGTAAGTGTGTGAATATACATAAATGAATGGTATAGATAGATAAGTAAATGATAGGTAGGTAGATGGATGGATAGATAGATGTAGATAATATATCTTTCATTTTCTTTTATTAAATATAAATACCTTTTCGAAGGGAAAGAGAAGATTTTAAAAATGCAATTGACTCAATAAATAAATGATGAATATTGTGACTTGGGTTTTTCCAAAAGCAGAGCCTTACAAAAAGAATTGTGTGCAGATGGTTTATTTGGGAAGCCAATCCAAGAAGCATAGACAGGGACCAGAGGGAGGGAGATAAGTTAAGAGGAGAAGCCAACGTAAGGATGCGTTAAGGAGTTACTGCTGTGAGGTCTCCTGAGTTACATACAGAAATCTTCCCAGTATTGTCTCTGTCAAGGACTGAAGCTGGAGCATTTGTCTGCCAGCTCCTGTCCCCAGTATATTGTGTGTCCGTGCTCCTGCTAACTTCCACGTTGTGTTTATGCGGCATTGTGAAAGTCACAGGCAAAAATCAGAACACGATATGGCACAAGATTGAGGCAGCCTGCCTGCAGTGCAAGGGGAAGCCGAGCCCGCCTGGAGCTGCACATTACTGTTGCTAAAATAAGAGAGAGCCAAGGGTTTCAGCACATTCCATTCACTAGACATTGTAGAATGGGGATTCTCAGGGCTGCTTCTGAGTTCTTTTTACTTTAGGATATGATGCAATGATGGCTCTGACAGAAAGTAAGGCAAGTGAAAGAGACTGAGATCTCATTGGCTCTTTGCATTGTAAAATAGCTTGGTTGTTTGTTTGGTTTAAATGAGAGCAGTAATGATAGTTAAAATGTCATTTTAGTCATAATTAGACTATCTACATTATTTTTCTTAGTATTATTTCCCTTATTCTACCAAACTGTGATTGAAAGTAGCTAATTTGTCTCTTGAACTCTGTAATTTACAATGTTAAATACTGTCACTACAACAGTAAATCATTTTCAGGTATAAAGATTTACTGAGAGCCAGCCTGCTGGTCTAGGGGTTAGGATCCTACACTTTCACCACAGCAGTTCAGGTTCATTTCCTGGTCGTGGAATGACACCATCTATCTGTCAGTTGTCATACCGTGGTGACAGCTTACACAGAGAACTAAGATAACAATTAGAATATACAACTACTCACTGAAGCTTAGAAGAAAAAGATTTACAGAGTAGAAATGGCAGGGTATGAATCTAATTTGGTCTATACAGGATCAGAATTAGTTTATATTTCAAGTGATTTTTAATTGATTACTCAGCTTTTCCCAAACTGCCAGGTTTTAAACCTAATCCCTTTACCATTCTTTTATTGTAATGGAATCATGGCTGTACACTTAGCCAGATAGTGAGTGAGATATGACTAATTCTGCCCAGTTGAAGGTGAGTGGAAATGGGCTGAGCCACCTCCAGTCCAGGGCTCGTAACAGAGCGGGTGTGTCTTTCACGCTCCCTCTTTCTCCTTCCTACCGGCTGTGACGTGGACAGTGAGAAGACCCTATGGGATGATGGAACCAGACCACAGAAGGGACTTAGACCCTGAATAAACTCACAGAGCAGAGCTTTCTCACTGACCTTGCAACTCACCTTGGAGTGGTTACGTAAGAAAAAAAGAAATTTCACTTTCTTTAAACTACATTGTATTGCTTTTTTACTTTTTACTTTGGATGACTTAGTCTTCTACCTAGTACATCAACATAACACCTTTTTTTTTAAATCAAGATTATCATTATTAACATGTGTTTAGTGTTTACCATTTGACTACACATTTTACATTCATTTTTTAGTTAATCCTCAGACATCATAAATGAAGGTGTTATTAACATTCTTTTTTGACAAATGTGGGAATTGAGGTTCTGGAGTGGTAATAAATGTTTCTAACATCACACAGGTCAGAAGAAGCTCACACAAAATCCAACCTCAATAGTTTCTCACATCAGAGACCTTTCTTTTAACAGAAAGTTTACAGAAATTTTTCTTTAACACAACCACAGCTTTTTAAAATCAAATTTGAGCTCCTCTCTCATTTTTTCCCAGATTCTGCATCAGTATGACCCCCCCCACAAATAATCATCTTGTCTTGAAATAAACGTATACACCTTCCCTGTGCCTTTATAAAAATTATCCTTACAAAGCCAGAGGTGACTCCCAAACCTAGGCTTGTCTTCCTCTTCTCATTCTCTTTAAAATGTAGATCAAAACTCATGTGTCAGGAAGTATACTTTAACAGAACAGTGTGGTCCCACAGTGTGTTCCCCTGGTTAATTGGTGTCAGAGGGTGACATCGTGCAGTGGTTAAGAACTGGTTCTGACCCAAGTGCCTGGATTTCAATCTTGTCTCTACCACTTCCTATCAGTCTCCAATGCTTAGAATAACTTACAACACGTAACAAGTGCTCAGTGAATGTTAATTAATAGTAATTGGTGTGCTTTGAATGGTGGTTTATACAAATATGCACAGATATTTGGACTATGAACAGGCTCATTTGGGTCCATTTGTTTCAAGTCAAATACAGTATTAACAAAGCAGTTGCTGTTTAAGACCTGTGTCTGTTGAGAGGAAAACAACAAAAGAAATAAATGAATATAAAAATCCTTGCCATTGATGTTTTCTGTTTTCTGGTTTACACACTGGTGGGAAAAAATCATTAATTTGATTCATTCTAATAAGCAATAATGGGTTTGATTTACTAATGTCTAAAAGAAAGGGAAAGACAAATATCCCAGGATTCACACAAAGGTAAAGTTGACTGTTTAAGTAGATAAAATTGAGGACATTAGGTGAAGATCGAAGAGAGAAAGAATGAAAGGAAAGAATAAGCAGGAAAAACAATACATTAGTGTATCAAATACTAACTGACATTCAAGTGGTATTTCATAGCATTTAAAGTAAATTCTTATCAAATTCTCAACTGGTCTTCCTGTCAACCTTGAAAATGTAAGGTAGATGTTAATATTAATATTTTCTTTACTTTGTAAGAAAATGGAGATTAAATGTTACAAATTAATAACATGCACACATACATAAAATTTGTTGGTGATATGACCTGGACTAAAACCTAGAACAGTGATGATCTTTCCAGCATGCATCTAGAGAATTTTGAATAAACAAAGAAATCTAAAAGTCATTTTTGCGCTTAGCTAAATCACTTAGCCAAGAAGTAATGTGACAGTGGTGTGCTGATAAACTTTACTGCCTGCGTACTGCCTGTGTTTTCTTCTAGGAGTTTTATGGTTTCATGTCTTACATTCAAGTCTTTAATCCATTTTGAGCTAATTTTTGTATATGGTGTAATATGATGGCCTACTTTCATTCTTTTACATTGGGCTATCCAGTTTTCCCAACACCATTTATTGAAGAGACATTCCTTTCTCCATTGTATGTTCTTGGCTCCTTCGCTGGAAATTAGCTGTCCATAGATGTGTGAGTTTATTTCTGGGCTTTCGATTTGTTCCATTGATCCGTGTGTCTGTTTTTGTGCCAGTACCATGCTCTTTTGGTTACTATAGCTTTGTAGTATATTTTGAAATCAGGGAGTATGACACTTCCAACTTTGTTCTTTTTTTTCAGGTTTGCTTTGGCTATTTAGGGTCTTTTGTAGTTTCATATAAATTTGTTCTAGTTCTGTGAAAAAGGCCATTGGGATTTTGATAGGAATTTCATTGAATCTGCAGATTGATTTAGGAAGTATGGACATTTTAAATATGTTAATTCTTCCAATCCAAGAGCAGGGAATACCTTTCCATTTCTTTGTGTCTTCTTTGATTTCTTTAACAATGTGTTGTAGTTTTCAGTGTACAAGTGTTTCACATTTTGACTAAATTTATTCCTATGTATTTTATTCTCTTTGTTGCAATTTTAAGTAGGATTTTTTTCTTAATTTCTTGAATAGTTCATTGTTGGTGTATAGAAATGCAACTGATATTTTTATATTGATTTTGTATCCTACAACTTTACTGTATTCATTTATTATTTATAACAGTTTTTTGGTGAAGTCTTTAGGGGTTTTGATATATAAAATCATGTTATTTGCAAATAGTGACAATTTTACTCTTTCCTTTCTGACTGAGTGGATAAATTTTATTTCTTTTTCTTGAATAATAGCTCTGGCTAAGACACCCAATACTATGTTGAATAAAAGCGGTGGGAGTGGGCATCCTTGTCTTGTTCCTGTTCTTAGAGGGGTGACTTTCAGGTTTTCACAACTGAGCATGATGTTAACTGTGGGCTTGTCATATATGGCCTTTCTTATGTTGAGTTACTTTCCTTCTAAACACATTTAATTGGGAACTTTTTCATGAATGAATGTTGACTCTTATTTTTTCTGCATCTATTGAGATAATCATATGATTTTTGTTCTTTAATTTCTTAATATGGTGTATCATATTGATTGATTTGTGAATGTTGAACCATCCCTGCATCCCTGGAATTAAACCACTTGATCATGGTGTATGATTCTTTTAATGTATTGTTGAATTTGGTTTGCTAATATTTTGTTGAGGATTTTTGCATCTATGTTTATCAATGATATTGACCTGTAATTTTCTTTTTTCGTGGTTTTGGTGTTAGGGTAATGTCAACCTCATAAAATGAGTTAGGAAGTATTCCTTTCTCTTCAACTTTTTGGAAGAGTTTGAGAAGGATAGGAATTAATTCTTCATTGAATGTTTGGTAGAATTCACCAAGGAAGTTGTCTGACCCAGGACTGAGTGTGGTTTTTTGGGAGGTTGTCAGTTGTTGTCTCCTTACTACTGATTAATCTATGCAGATTCTCTGTTTCCTCCTGGTTCAATCTTGGAAGGTTGTATGATTCTAAGAATTTGTCCATTCCTTCTAGATTTTCTAATTTTTTGGCTGTTTATACAAAAATAACTGTTTGTAGTAGTCTCTTATGATCCTCTGTACTTTTGTGGCATCTGTTGTAATTTCTCCTGTTTCATCTCTGATTTTATTTATTTGAGCCTCCTCTCTTTTTTGTAGTGAGTCTAGGTAAAGGTTTGTCAGTTTTGTTTACTTTTTAAAAGAATCAGCTCTTAGTTTAATTGGTCTTTTCTAACTGTCTTTTTAGTCTCTAGTTGATTTATTTCCACTCTGATTTTTATTTCCTTCCTTCTGCTGACTTCGGGCTTCATTTGTTCTTCTGTTTCTAGTTCCTTTGTATTTATAACATTAGATTGTTTATTTGAGATTTTTTTTGTTTTTTGAGGCAGGCCTGTATTGCTATAAACTTCCCACTTGGTACCGCTTTTGCTATATCTCATAGATGTTGGTATGCCATATTTTCATTTTCATTTTTCTCCATGTCTTTAATTTTCCTTGATTTCTTTATTGACTTGATAGTTGTTCAGTAGCATGTTGTTTAACCTCCACATACTTATGATTTTTCCAGTTTTCTTCTTGTCAATTTCTAGTTTCATGCTATTTTATTCAGAAAAGATGCTTGATATGATTTCAATCATTTTAAATTTATTCAGATTTGTTTTCCATTCCAACATATGGTCTATGCTTGAGAATGTTCCATGTGCACTTGAGAAAAATGTCTATTCTGTTGTTTTTAATGGAGTGTTCTGTATATTCTATTAAGCCCATCTGGTCTAATGTGTCATTTAAGGCTGATGTCTCCTTGTTGACTTTCTGTCCGGATGATCTATTAATTCACATAAGTAGGGTATTAAAATCCCCGACTATTATTGTATTGCTGTCAATTTCTCCCTCTAGGTCTGTCAATAGTTGCTTTATATCGTCTGGTGATTCTATGTTAGGTGCGTACATATTAATAAATGTTATGTCTTCTTGATGATGTGTCCCCTTTATTATTATATAGTGTCTGTCTTTGTCTCTTGTTCCCTTTTTTGGCTTGAAGTCTACTTTGTCTGATATAAGTATGGCTACGTCCACTTTCTTTTGGTTGCCATTAGCTTGGAGTATCATCTTCCATCCCTTCATTCTTAGCCTGTGTTTGTCTTTATAGCTGAGATGTGTTTCCTGGAGGCAGCATATTATTGGGTCTTGTTTTTTAATCCATCCAGCCACTCCGTGTCTTTTGATTGGCAAATTCAATCCATTTAGATTTAGTGTGGTTACTGATATATGAGGGCTTAACACTGCCATTTTATCTCTTGTCTTCTGGTTGTTCTATATTTTCATCGTTTCTTCTTCTTTATGTTTCTGTCTGCCATTTCAGTTTGGTGGTTTTCTGTGATGTTTTTGGGTGTTTTTTTAATGTTTCGTGTCTTTCCTCTAGTCTTTTGTTTTGTGGTTACCAAGAGGGTTGTATACAAAGTCTCATAGATAAAATAGTCCTTTTTCTGCTGATAGCATCTTATCTCCATTTTCCTCTACAGGCTCCATCCTTTTCCTCTTCCCCTTCTACGTTTTCATTGTAACGTTTCATTGTTTCAAAGCTATCCCCTTTTATGTTGTGAGTTCATTACCATATTGAAGTAGCTCAGTTATTTTTAATACTTTTTCCTGTTTAACTCTTATGCTATAATTAACTCTTTAACACTCTATTCTGTAATAGCTTTCAATTTTCTGATTCTATCTGTCTATTTATCACCAAACTCAAATTTTTCTGTACTTTCACCTTTTCATTTCAGGTAGGAAAGCGCTTTTCCAGATTTCTTTTAAGACAGGTCTAATGGCAATGAACATCCAGTTTTTGTTTGTCTGAAAAGCCTTTATTTCTCCTTTATATCTGAAAGATAACTTTGCTGGATATTCTTAGCTGGCACTTTTTATCTTTCAATATTTTGAGTATGTCAAAAGGATTCTTAGCTGGCAGTTTTTATCTTTCAATATTTTGAGTATGTTATTCCACTCTCTCCTGGCCTAAAGAGTTTCTGCTAAGAAATCGACTGACAGCCTAATGGGGATTCCTTTGTAGATTATTGTTTTGTTTTGCTTTGTTTTGTTTCTTCCCCTGACTGCCTTTAATATTCTTTCTTTGTCATTTGAGTGTTTTAATATACTATGCCTTGGAGAAGGTATTTTTGCATTGAGGTAATTAGGAGTTCTATTAGCTTCATGTACTTGAATATCCAGTTCTTTCCCCAGGTTTGGGAAGTTCTCAGCTATCATTTCTTTGAATAAGCTCTCTATTCCTTTCTCTGTTTCTTCTCCCCCTGGGATACTCATTACCTTGTGTTGCTGTTTCTAATGGGGTTGGATATTTTTCACAGAATTTCTTTATTTTTTTTTAAATCTTAGTTTTCTCTTCTCTACCTGAATCATTTCTAGATTTGTATCATTGAGCTTACTAATTCTCTCTCCCACATTGTCTGCTCTATTTCCAAAACTTTCTACTTTATTTTTCTCTCATTTCTTGAGTTCTTCACTTCCAGAATTTCTGGTTTTGTTTTTTTTAGAGTTTCAATCTATTTGGCAAAGCATTCCTTCTGTTCATAAATTTTATCCCTGAGCTCATTGAACTGTCTTTCTGAGTTTTCTTACAGCTCACTGAGTTTCTTCATGATGGTTATTTTGAATTCTCTACCAGTTAGATTGCAATCTTCTGTGACTTCAAGTTTGGTTTCTGGAGAATTGACATTTTCATTTTGTGATACCATGTTATCACAATTTCTTATTGTGCTTGATGAGTTGATCCTCTGCTGGTGCATTTGTGGTAGTAAATGCCTTTCTAATTTGGGTGAGGCTTTGGTTACTTTGGTTCTGAGCTTCTCTGGTTGTATTTGAGAGCCTGCACTTACCACTCTCCACTCTCCAGTACCTCTGCTAGAGGCAGCATTGGTGCCCTTGCTGTGCTGCTCATGCCTCTGAGGTTGCTCGTGCCTTGCTGCTGCCAGCGCTGCTGTGGTGGCAGGTATTGCCACCAGGGTCATGGCACTAGTGAGCACCTCTGCTCCTTTCGGGGTTGCCTGGGTCACAGGTGCCCCCAGTGTGGCAGGGAGAGGGGATGGGGCAGGAACCGAGAACACAGGCACCTTTGCCATGTCAAGGTTGTTGGTTCTGTAGACACCCCTGCCACAGGTGGGAGGACAGGTTGCAAGAGCCACTGCAACTTAGGGGGGCAGAGTCACCTGCACTGCCTGTGCTGTTGCTCCTGGTTTTTCTGAGTGTGCTGGCACTGCCACTGCCAGAGATGCTGGATTTGCAGGTGTTGCTGCTGAATCCAGGTGAGCCAGGATAGTGGGCACTCCCACCTCAGAGGGGGATATTTTGGTCACAAATGCTGCTGTGGTTCTTGGATCCTCTGGTCTCAGGTGCCACCACAGTTCCTAGAACCTCAGGTCATGGGCACTGGGGTCTTGGATGCAGCCCCTGCTGATGGGAGGGCTAGAGTCACAGGTGCTGCTGCCTCAGCCAGGGGAGGGGGCTGGGTTGTGAGTGCTGCAGTGGTTCCTGGAGACTCTGGTCTCAGGATCTGTCACTGCTGCTCTTCCACCACCTCCACAAGGTCCAGTCCACCCACCTTCAGATGCACAGAGGCATGGAGCTCTCAGGTGTTCTGGTGTGCTGTGCAGTGTCCTTTGTGGGTCTATGGATGTCCCACTGCTAGTGACTTAGAGGGAAGAGACAAAAGGAACAGGCCACTCTGCCTGGTGATGATGTGACTCTTCTACAGTTGTTAATCTTTAATATTTGTTTGAGGTTTATAACTGATATTTGTCTGACTCCTTAATGGGACAAAATTTGACATAAGTAAACGCATTTTTAAAAGTGTTTAAAAAATGCATTTAAAAATATTATACAATATACCTTACATATCTATTGGTGGTAACAAAATTTTTCACTTCTCCATAATATATAATGAATGACAGAATAATGGTTCATGATATGTGCAAATGTATTATAATAAGTGGATTACAAATATATTGACATAAAGATGTATTATTTCTTAATTTACATTTACAAGGGAGGACAGAGACATAATTATAATTAATATAACCACTGTCCAAGCATAAATGAAGCTCCCTACTTTGTGATGAAGTTTGCTTGATGCCCACTGAAAATGTCAATAGAAAGAGACCGGGAATTGTAATCTCCGTCTATCATCCTAGACAAATTAAAACTCCTATAGATTTTTTTTATACAGATTTTGCAAACAAACACCCAGGAAAGTGAAAAAAGAAAAAAAATGCGCAAAATTATTCTAAAATCATTTACAGTGTATACAATGTATATAATTCAGCCACAGTTCTGTTTTAAAACACCTTAGTTTTTTTTAATTTAAAATATATAAAAGATTTACTGTTTACATTGATAAGTATAGTCTAGGTAATAAAATAAAATTTGTTCTTAATTCTCTTTATATCAAATGTAAGGAAAATAAAAACAGATGAAATATGTTCCTTATAATAGAGGGAAGAGTATCATTAGACATATTCTTACTTGGAAATTGCTTCAGTTTAATAAAATTCTTTACCAATAATTAATTGCATTGTCTTATGCCAACTGAAGGTTAATACACGTATCGCCATAAAATATCAATTCTCTTCTCAGTAACATTTTCCTCACATTCTCCATCAGATTGTACAATTTAAAATGCTTTGCTAAGGTTGTAAATGACAAAATTGTAGGCAAATATGTTATTGCATGTCTTGGGTTTTTTTTTTGAGGAAGATTAGCCCTGAGCTAACATCTGCTGCCAATCCTCCTCTTTTTGCTGAGGAAGACTGGCCCTGAGCTAACACCCATGCCCATCTTCCTCTACTTTATATGTGGAACGCCTGCCACAGCATGGCTTGATAAGCAGTGCCACGTCTGCACGCAGGATCCGAACCAGCGAACCCTGGGCCACTGAAGTGGAACATGCGCACTTAACTTCTGTGCCACCAGCCTGGACCCTGCTTGCATTTCTTTGGTTATGAAGATTCAACTCTCTTTATTTTAGGGACTTTATTTTTTGCAGGGAAGGAGCCGCCCTGAGCCAACAGCTGTTGCCAATCTTCCTCTTTTCTCTTTCCTCCCCAAAGCCGCAGGGTGCAGTTGTAGATTCTGGTTGTAGGTCTTTCTAGTTCTTCTACGTGAGCTGCTGCTAGGGCATGGCCACTGACAGGTGAGCGGTGTGGTTCCACCACCAGGAACCAAACCCGGGCCACCTAAGTGGAGAGAGCCCTGAACTTGAACCACCAGGCCATCGGGGCTGGCTCTAGGGGCACGTGTTTTTCTTTATCAACAAATTAATCTCTTTAGCAACTTCTGTTCAGATGCCATGTACCATGTAAGACTTGTAAGAACTTTAAAAATCATGACTTTGTCATTAGATATTTATTTTGAATAATTTCTTTCTTTACATATCACATACACATGCCAAAATTTTAATGTTACAAATGTGTATATAACAGATTATACCACTTCCCCTCAATAAAGTCAAGTGCGTTTACAAAACAAAGGTGCATATTTCCAGAAATGACAAGTGTGTTTATGTATATACATATCTATTATCTAGTTATCTAGGTAATCCTCTAGATATAGTTATTGATAGAATTTGAATAAGATAATATTCTAAAAGATATATGTTTATTTAATTTTTCACTTTACATTAAGTTTTGAGCATTTTAAATATGTGGCATAACTATTAATGACAACAAATATTCCATGTTTAATGCTATATTTCTGTAAATTATTTAATTAGCTTACTGGCACTTGAATAATATCATCCAAAAATCTGCTACCATGAGCAAGTCTACAATGATACCAATATGTGTGTGTGTATGTGTGTGCACCAGTACATATCAGTGTATCTAAACAAGCAGTGATGGTCTTAAAAGTGTGTAGGTTAACAAACTACAGCCTCGATGAAAATAAAAACAAGTTTTTCTGTGATGGTGTGCATATGTGGGCATTTATTTATGAGAAAGGGAGTGAGAAAAAAGAAGATAAAATTAAACAGGTCCTAACGTCCTTGAAGGGAGTAAAAGTGATCATGTTAAACTTCAGCTTTAGCAGAAAATTTGTGTTTAAAGTTCCATGTCAAATATGTATAGAAAATTAATCAGAAAATTTGAAAGTAGAATATGTAGTTTTAAATATTTTAACAAAGTGAAGCAAGGAAAACTAAAACCACTAAAAAGTAGGAAATGGCATGTATAAAACACATAAGTAAAATGACAATCAAGGTAAAAGAAAACTACAAACACATCCAAACGCATGAGAAATCAGTGTGCACATGGATGGCTCGAGCCCCCTGATGAAATCACTGTCTCCTGCGGAATCCCACTGCCTCCTCTCAAAGCTCATATGCTTTTGGCATTACAGGGTTTTAAAACAAAATGATGCAGAAAGTTTAAAAATAAACAGAGTGGAAAGATACTCCAAGTATAGATACCAAAGTTAAAGTGGATATCATATTATTCATGCTGGAAAAATTCATCAAGGTTTCAAGGTGTAGAGCATTGAAAAGAACAAAAAATTATATTTTATATTGATAAAAGTCATTTTCCACATAAATTGCCAACCTCACTTCTGTGTCCTTTTGATATGAACACATTAATATTTGATCAGTTGCTCGTGTGTATTTTGCATTTTCTCTATTTTTCCCTGTTCTCAGCCTTGGAAATAGCTATTTCCTCCAAGTCTCACCTCTTCACTATATTGGTTTTTAGAACTGAGTTATGGGTGCTGTGTGCACGTTACTCCTGGGATGTCATTGTTTCTCGATTATTTCAATATAAGAAAACTAAGAAATACATATTTTAAATTATAACTTTATATTCTTATTTCTAACTCAAATTTAGCAATAAGATTTCTGCATACTTATTTTATTTAACACTTATATGCTCTAAAAACTATTGCCAATAAATTCAATATATTTACAGATTTTATTTATCCTATAACATACATTACAGGATAATTATTTTAAATACATTTATAATATATTAATGTAGTTTAAAATAATATATTTTATTTTAATTTAAAATTGCATTGCCAACATTATGGCTAATGATAAACTTATTGAATGAACTTTAAAATGTCTTTATAGTCAACTTTGTTCAGACATATACTGCTAAATCTACACACTCAGAAAACTGTTTAGAAGTTACTTGAAATGTTATTTATTCTTTATGGCTGTATCATCAATTTAATACAAAGTTAGATTTATTTTTAATGGTGGTCCTTAATTTTGCATTTATTTTTCCCAATTTTTAAGGAATTTTCTTATCTTTGTGGTTGAATTTCATTTTTAGAGATGTAAGACAAATATGGTTCAAAGTCGAAAACATATAAATGTATCCGCTTTATGTATCATTCGCCTTGTTCTAAGTTTTACAGAAAATTAAGTGCAAGCATGCCTCAGATATCGCGGGTTCAGTTTTAGACCACCTCAATAAAGCGAATATCACAATAAAGTGACTCACACACATTTTTTTGACTTCCCAGTGCTTATAAAAGTTATGTGTACACTATACTGTAGTCTGTTAAGTATGACATAGCATTATGTCTGGAAAAAACAATGTACATACCTTAGTTAAAATATTTTATTTTTAAAACATACTAACCACCACCTGAGCCTTCAGCAAGTTGTAATCTTTTTGCTGATGCAGAGTCTTGTTGCCTCAATGTTGCTGGCTGCTGACTGATCAGCGTGGTGGTTGCTGAAGGTTGGGGTGGCCGTAACAATTTCCTAAGACAAGGCAACAGTGAAGATTGCCATATTGATGACTCTTCCTTCGACGGGTGATTCCTCTGTAGTATGCGATGCACCGTGATAGCATTTTATTCACAGTAGAAATTCTTTCACCTTTGGAGGCAGTTCTCTGAAGCCGTCACTGCTTTACCAACTATGTTGATGTAACATTCTAAATCCTTTGTTGTCATTTCAACAATCTTCATAGCATCTTCACCAGGAGTAGATTCCATCTCAATAAGCTACTTTCTTTTCTCATCTGTAAGAAGCAACTCCTCATCTTTAATGTTTTTTCTTGAGATTGCAGCAGTTCAGTCATATCTTCAGGCCCCACTGCTAATTCTAGTTCTCTTGCTGTTTCCACCACAGTAAATTCCTCCACTGAAGTCTTGAACCTCACAAAGTCAACCCTGAGGGTTGGAATCAACTTCTTCCGAATTTCTGTAAACACTGATATTTTGACCTCTTCCTGTGAATCAGGCATGTTCTTAGTGGCCTCCAGAATGTTGAATCCTTTCCAGAAAGTTTTCAATTTACTTTTCCCAGATCCATTAGAGGAATCACTACCTATGGCAAACGTAGCCTTATGAAATGCATTTCTGAAATACTAAGACTTGAAAGTCAAAACTACTCCTTGATCCATGGACGGCAGAGTGGATGTTGTGCTAGCAGGCATGAAAACAACAGGAATCTCTTTGCACATCTCCATCAGAGCTCTTGGGTGACCAGGTGCACTGTCAATGAGCAGTAATATTTTGAAAGGAATCTTTCTTTCTGAGCAGTAGGTCTCAACAGTGGGCTTAAAATATTCAATAAGCCACGTTGTAAACAGACATGCTGTCATCTAGGCTTTGTTGTTCCATTTATAGAGTACAGGCAGAGTAGATTTAGCATAATTCTTAAGGGCCCTAGGATTTTTGTAATGGTAAGTGAGCATTGGCTTCAACCTAAAGTCACCAGCTGCATTATCCCCTAATATGAGAGTAAGCCTGTCCTTTGAAGCTTTGAAGCCAGGCATTGACTTCTCCTCTCCACTTATGAACATCCTAGATGGCATCATCACCCGAAATAAGGCCATTTCATCTAGATCAGAAATCTGTTGTTTAGTGTGGCCACCTTCATGAGTCATCTAACATCTTCTGGACAACTTGCTGCAGCTTCTACCTCAGCACTTGCACTCACCTTGCACTCCTACGTTTAGGAGACAGCTTCTTTCCTTAAACTTCATGAATTTTAACCTCTTCTAGCTTCAAGCTTTTCTTCTGCAGCTTCCTCTCCTCTCTCAGCCTTCATAGAATTGAAGAGAGTCAGGGCCTTGCTCTGGATTAGCCTTTGGCTTAAGGGCATGTTGTGGCTGTTTTGGTCTTCTCTCCAGATCGCTAAAATTTTCTCCACATCAGCAGTAAGGCTGTTTCACTTTCTTACTGCTTATGTGTTCACTGGAGTAGCACTTCCAATGTCCTTCAGGAAGTTTTCCTTTGCATTCACAGCTTGACTAACTGTTTGGCACAAGAGGCCCAGTTTTTGGCTCATCTCTGCTTTCGACCTGCCTTCCTCACTAAGCTTAATCATTTCTAGCTTTTGATTTAAAGTGAGAGATTTGTGTCTCTTCCTTTCACTTGCACACTTGGAGGTCATTGTAGGATTACTAGTTAGCCTAATTTCAATATTGTCGTGTCTCAGGGAATGGGGAGGCCCCAGGACAGGGAGACAGACTGGGGTGGTGGGGACGGGGAATCAGCCGGTGGAGCAGTCAGAACACACACAATACTTATCAATTAAGTTCACCGTCTTATATGGGCAGAGTTTGCGGCGCCTCAAAATAGTTACAATAGTAACATCATAGATCACTGATCACAGATCACTGAGCACAGATCACCGTAACAAATATAATAATAATGAAAAAGGTTGAAATATTGCAGGAATTATGACAGAGACACAAAGTGAGCAAATGTTGTTGGAAAAATATCAATGACAGACTTGCTCAATGCAGAGTTGTCACAAACTTTCAACTTGTAAAAAATGCCGTATCTGCAAAGCACAATGACGTGAATCACAATAAAATGAGAGATGAGTTTGTATTCATTCTTAAGTTCCCTTGAAGAAATTAAACAAACGTGCCTGCATATTCTTATTTACCTTCTTCCTGCAGAAAAGAGAGCTAGCCACATTGACTCTTCTTCTTTTGCCCAGAAGTTACGCAGTCTGACGTCATCAAGTTCTTCCTTATTCTTCCTCACAAGAGAGTGATAGTTCACTGTGTCTATAAGAGTATCACAATTTAGCCTCTAATGGCATGATCTTTTTTTATTTCCAGCCTCCCTACAAAAATAAATGGAATGATTAGGTCTTGCATTAATTTAGTTATTGTCAAAAAAAAGTATATACAGGGGTGTAGAAAAATGACTCACACTTGTAGAATATGGGTCTTAATTAATATATCCATACTTACATGGAAAAGTAGTAAATGATACATAGTGGCCTCCAAATCAGTTCTCAGTGTTTCCTTCCTCAAGAAATAACAGGAAGCAGCACGTCCACACCAGTCGTGTTTCTTCTCGTCTGCTCTTGATCTGTGCTGTTTCACTGTGTGGTGAGAGAAAGAATGAGATTCTTCCAGCATCCTTTTCCAGTTTTTGTTTATACCGTGGCAGGAAGCATATTGCTGAGTTCTTTTACGTGCTCAAAGGGAATGACAGAAGACTGTCTCTTTATTTTTATATAATCAGCTGTCATGGTGATTAGCATCTTTCTGTTTCTATAATGTTCTCTGTATATACCAAGGGGATGGAATGGAGGGAAATAATCTTTTTCCGCATGTGAATTGTAACTGAAAATCAATATTCATTTTCCTGTCACTTACAGAGTGCTTGATATGATGGGTATTACCAGAAATAAGTCTACAGACATTTGCAAGACTGTGTTCAAGTGCCAGCTCTTCTCCTCACTGGCTGTTGTCTCAACCATTCTATTTTAGTCCTCTAATCTTTGGCTTCATCGTCTTAACATAGAAAAAATAGAACAACATAATGTCAGTGATTATATATATAAAATAATTCATATATTATTATAATTTATATTTATATAATATATCATATACAATAATATGAGCAGTAGGATGATTGTTAGAGTTAAATGAGATGACACCTACACATCACTTAGCATGTGATCTGACGTGTAGGAAATGGACAATGTTAGAACTTGTTTTTATGGATATTGTAGTATTAGGTATAATTAAAGCACTCTGTGAACTCTTTCTGTTAATAATAGCCAGAAAGCATTTTGATTAAAATGATTAACATGGAAATATTTGTGACACAAATTTTACTAAAAAATAAGATGCAAATTTGCATATAGTCTTCAATATAAAAATAAAAACATAATAAAATGATTTTTATGGTTTGTTTTTGGTTTTTTATTTGTTTTTTAACTAGCTCACGAAGGATGTGGTGAGCGAACAGAAATTGGGTATACAGCTCTCAGATGTAGGCATCTACTCACTATTTCTTACCTTTATAACCTTTATAACCTAAATAACATTGAGAGGTTTTTGATAGTAAGAATAATTATGAAATTCCTCATATTTGTACTTTCACATAGTTTATATTTTTCTTAAATAATATATACTAATATAATAATAAAATATAGTAAATAAGTAAATAAAACTTACCTAGAAAATCAAACTAATCTTTTTAAACAATGAGCTTGGGAAATAATTCATCCTTTTCCTCCAAAATACAAATGTGTTCTTGAAAACTTGAACTATTACTTATTAAGGAGACACTACTAACCCACAAATTTTATGCAGTGTCAATTTGTGCAAACCCCCCCTGCTCTGCAGGGGCATCTGCAGCACTGTGCAGTGAAACCCGAGGCTAGCTGTTGGAGCCTCCCCACGTGCCTCCTCCTTGCTGGCTGCACAGTACTCATCCTGACAGGTGTCAGCGTCGCGATGCTCTGAGAAGTTTGTGGCTTTCATTACCTGGATTTACAGGACTGTTCAACAGAGGCTTAAATTGCACCGTGAGCCGTGACAGCTGGGAAAGCATACCAGAGGACAACTTTGCCAAACCTGGGAGGCCCAGAGCAGCTTAGCGGAGTCAATGAAAACATAAAAGTGGAAGAGGCAGAAGACAAAGGAATAAGAACAAAAAGAAAGGAAAAGAGACAGAGGACGGCTAGGCGTCCAGGTGCCCACCTCGCATCACAGGCGGCTGTGGACAGAGGACTGGCATTGGCTGCACAGGAGCAAAGAGTCAGCCAGAATATGTGCAGATATGCAAATATTAATTACATGCCTTTCGCTGGATTTATGTCTATACTTTATCCTCCTACAGGATTATAAATTGATTTGATTTGCTTCAATTCAGTTGCAAATCTCCCAAGGAAAAAAGAAAAAGAAACTGCATTCTGTGACTCTTAAGCAAGTCCCATGAAAATAAAATAGGTGAATACAAATCTCCAGGTAGTCCTTGCGTCTTAGAACTTTCTAGAAGGATGAAGGTCATCATTTATATGATTTATTACAGAAAACCGTAAGGCAGAGGTAGAGTAAGTTACGAAGCTGAGTTTACTTCTCTGAGCTGAAGACAATCAGATGACCCTACTGTGGTGGTCAGTGAAATATTCTCCTTAAAAAAGAGAAAAACTGGCAGCAACAGTAAACCTACCTGTCTCCACTGTGGGGACACGAGCAGCAGTGTATTTGGAATAAATCTAGCATGACCTGTCCCTTTGTCTTTAAATTCCACTGGAAACAACGAAGTACCCAATAAGACCCCAATCACCACGATCAGAGCCCTCACGCACGCTGTACGCACACTCAAGAGCAGACATGGGCAAGGCGCCTGCTTGGTCTCCGGCTTCTTTGAGAGTCAGGAACAGCTCATATTGATCCTATTTCATTCTTCTTTCCCAGCACATGCACTCACACACATGCTTGGAGGTTGACGAATGTGTCAGATGTTTCACACTTGTTCACAAGAGACAGCAGCAAAATCCACAACAAAAGGGTGAATTTTTATACATATCCTGGCATCCTACCTCTGCCATTGAAAAGGGGCAAACACAGACATAAAAGTGGCACTAGGCACTGTCCCAGTTGTAAGGAATTCTGTGATGGAAACTATATGCAAATAAAATAATTAGAGATTATTATAATAACATACAAGGGTTACTAGCAAAGATGAGGCAGTCATCAGACACAGGCTCGGAAATGACGAACGTGGTGGGTTTTGCTGACACAGATTTTAGGATACTTTTACACCCATGTTTAAGGATTTAAAGGCAAAGGGAATAAAATGAGAGAACAATAGGGGGATTTCAGTACAAAAAAGAAAATAAAATGTATAAAAAAACCAAAATGTAAATTATTGGGCTGAAAACATATTTATCTAGGGCTGAAAAAATAAATTCCCTTGAAAAGAGTAATTTCAGGTGAGATATTTCAGAGTAAGTGAAAACTGAACTTGAAACCATTTGAAATAAAAACTATCCAAACAGGAGAAAAAGGCTTAAAAACTTAAACAGAGCATCCGTGAATTTAGGGAACATCAAAAACTCTATCACATATGTAATTACATTCCCAGGTGAATAGGGAGAAATATTAGGGCAGAAAAAATATTTAAATAAATAATGGACAAAATTTTTCAAATTTTGTGAAATCTTAAACCTAGTGATTTAAGCAGCTCAAAAAACTCTAACCAGGATAAGAACAAATAAAACAAAACAAAACATGTAAAAAAAATTGTAACCAAATTACTGAAAAACAATGATAATAGAAAAATATTAAGAATAGCCCGTGGCTGGCCATGTGGCCAAGTGGCTACAAGTTTGCATGCTCGGCTTCAGTGGCCCAGGGTTTTGCCGGTTCGGATCCTGGATGCAGACATGGTACTGCTCATCAGGCCACGCTGAGGCGTCCCACATACCACAACTGGAAGGATCTGCAGCTAGAATAATACAGCTGTGTACTGGGGGGCTTTGGGGAGAAGAAGAAGAAAGAAGATTGGCAACAGATGTTAGCTCAGGTGCCAATCTTTAAAAAAAACAGCCAAAGAAAAAAGGACACATTATAGACCTGGGAACAAAAATGAGGACTCTCACTGACTTCGCAACAGAAACAATGGAAGCCAGAAGACAGGGTGTTAAGGAAGTGGGAGAGCACCATCAAATAGGTTTCCTCATACAGTAAAATATATTCTTCAGAAATTAAAGATACACAAACATCTTTTTAGAAATTAAAAAATAATGACAAAATTTATGACCAGGATATCTGGAGTACAAAATATATTAAAGTTTTTTAATGCAGAAGGAAAATATCTTATAGAGATTTGGATGTAGGAAAAAAAACGAATACTTATTGACCTCTTAAAGCAAAAATAATAACAAAATATTGAGTGTGAGGTTTAACATATGTATAAAAATGTATGCACATCTACCAAGGAAGAGAGGGGCAAATGGATGGATACTCTCGAAAGGTTTTCATACTATATATGAAGGACTATAATGCTAATTGTATGTAGACTGTGGTGCTTTTGGATTGAAAACTGTAATTCCTAGAGCCAGCACCTAAACAAAATGGAAAAACTAATAGACTAAACGGGATATTTAAAATCCCAAAGGAAGCAGAAATGGAAAAAAATAAGAAACAACAAACCAAAAAGACAAATATAAAGCAAAGATGGTAGAGTTATATATAAATACATCAATAGTTATTTTAAACTTAAATGGACCATGCACTTCAATAAAATGCAGAAATTTTCCACTTAGATCCCCAAACAAGGCTAACCGATATGTAACAGGGTAGGAAAACATCAACCAGCAAAGACTAATAGAAAGCCACCAGGGTCATAATATTGATTACATTATTGTCAGACAGAAGAGACGGGGTGACACTGAGAAGAATTACCACAGAGAGAGGTTAAGCTCTAAATGAGGAAAGGAGAAAATCAAGAAGACATAACAATCCTAAAAGCCTAATAATCGAGCTTTAAGACAGATAATTAAAAACTAACAAATCTAAGCTGGAAATAGACAAAGTTAATATTATTGTTGGAGGTTCCAGCATCCCATCTATCAATAATTGTTAGAAAAAGAAGACCAAAAATCAGTAAGTATATAGAATATCTGAGCAACTTTCCCCCCAAATTAATTGTCATTTATAAACACTCAAAAACAGCAGAACACATCTGCAAATGAAACATTCACCATAGACCGTGTACATTGTGGTAATGATCAATATACAGACGAAGAGGAGAGAGAGTGAAGAAATAAACACAGACTTATAGGGTGAATATATTTTCTAGAAAGTGCCAAGTTAATTCAAAGGAGAAAAGATAATCTTTTCAATAAACGATGCTGAAACAATTGAACATTTCTATGGAAAAAAATAAAAACAATACTTCTTCCAACAAACATGAGCAAACAATTTTGAATAGATCATGCACAAAAGAAGATTGATGAATGGCCAATGGCCACATGAAGATGTGCTAAACGTTAGTCATCCAGAAAGTGAAAATTAAAACCATACTGAGATAACACCACAGTTACTAGATTTGCTAAAAGCAAAATGCTTGACAATACCCAGTTTTGGCAAGGACACGGAGCCGGCGGAACTGCCAGGGATTCCTGACTGAAATGCACAGTGCCGCAGCCATCATCAACTCATGGAGACATAACCAAGCTGTGGCTCTCTCTCAGTATCACAGAATACTACTCAGCAATAAAAACAGCATAGTTATACCTCAAAACACACGGATGAATTTCAAATAACATTATGCTATGTTTAAAATGTCCAACACAAAAAAGCACACATTATGGTATCATTTATATGAAATTACAGAAAAGGCAAAACAATAGGGACGGAAAGGAGAGCAGTGACCCCGGTGGTGAGGGCCGGGCCCAGGGGGGCATGGCCTGCAAGGCAGCCCAAGGACACATTTCAGTTGGTTGGACATGTTCTATATCCTGGTTGATGTGATAATGACTATATTCAATTGCCAAAATTCACCAAACTGCACACTTAAAATGGTGAAATTTACTCTAGTCTAATTCTTTATATTTGACGTTTGTTTTTCAGCTTAAGCAAGGTTCGTATAATTCAGAACTTGAGATTCTACTCCTTTTGCAAACGCGGAAGCTTTCTCTGGTCCACGCTTGTCCCTTCTGGTCCCTTCACCACCTGCACGCGCGTCGGGGGCCACCGTGCTTCCACCCAGAGGGCAGCAGCTGCGTCTTCCCGTCGAAGGCCTGGCGCTGAGGCTGCTGAGCACGGCTCCCTGCTGCACCGGGAGCGCTGGCGCCCTGGCCCTTCTGCAGCCGGTGATGGACAGACGTGTCGGGATGTAAGTGCAAGCCGTCCAGCCCCTCTGTCTCCTGGCAGAGCCGCTCTGAGTTGTCCTCACAGTATCTCCAGAGCTGCCGCAAGATGGACCTGAAGCGTCCCACGAAGGACTCTGCCCGCGATCCAACCTCGCCCCGTCTGACGATTTCCTTCCTCTCCTTCTGACTGCTACTAGGCGGCTTCTTAACAAATGCCTTGCACACAAATGTCATCCTCGGATCTCCACTGATATAACCCAACCTAAGAAAAGGACGACATTCTTTGGTTCTATGTATGAGTCTCCCAGCTAAAAGTAAGGAAACTCCACTTGGAGTCAGACAAGGCTTAAGGTAAGGAGGACCCGCGTCTTCCCTCTCCTTCCCATCAGCAGAGGTTTCTCCTTCACGAAGGGCGAGCGCACAGGACGCGGCGGTGGACGCAGCACGGCCGGGGGGCTCTGCTCACAGGAGCTAAAGTGACAGCGAAGGGCTTGATTGTTAGGGTGCCATATCCTAGGGAGGGAAAGTAAAGCTGTTCTGCGTATTTGTTTTTAACATTTTTTCCTCTTCCCAAAATGTCTTTATAAGAAAATACATGTTGAGAGCACTTCAGATAGGGGCTCTGTTGAAGGACGGGGAACACGGCGCATTGTGTATGGCAAGCATTGATTCATTATCCGTTGATTGATTTTTTGTTGAATAGTAATAAAATGTGGTTAAAAAGAAAAAAATAAGATGACTAAAAGCTCTGATATAAATCTGTTAAGGGAGTAAATATTCATATTATTTATTACTTGAAAAAAACTAACATTTTTTACATGATTCTTAGGTTCAGAATCAAGGTTTCTCCAGCCAACGTGCAGGTACTTACATTCATAAAACAAGAAGGCAGCTGCAAAAACGCCACTGGCTGACTTTTACTTGGTTGCTTGGTTTCATTTTGGACTGAAAGAGTGTTTTCAGGTTATTTTTACTTCAACCTATTGTGGGGAAGACTATGGATACAGAGTACATAGAGGCATTCTAGGTCAAAAAGTATGGGGCATCTCATTTTATAAAATATATTTCTTTTGAAATTTTTGTCTGTCACGTTCATATTTTTCACTAGTGTTTAAATAATTGTTTTCGATTAATATGATAATCAACTGAACAAGGAAGAGGTGGAGAATGTTAACATACCTCTACTTAGGGAGAGGAAATTACAAACAGGAGACATATCTCTTTAAATCAATACGAGCTACAATTTACCTTCTCTACTATGGGAATAAAATCAGAAATATACACCAGACGCCCATGAGGTTTTCTGTTATGGTATCAAAGTCTATAACCACAAGAAATAAGAAATAATTAATATTGTGAAATGATTCCTGAATGGCATAACATGATGTTCAGTTATGTGATGGCTTTGAGGTAAATCATTATGGAGATGATGATAATGACAGAGATGATGGTAGAGAAGGAGGGAGAAAGCGGCAGTGGAGGAGAACGAAGGAAGGAGGGAGGTAGATGAGGACAATGAGAAAATGAGAGAGATGTGGAGAAAGGGGACATATGGGGACATAAGCAAAGAGAAAAACGAAATAATTATTTTATGTAAACTGAGTTGACCACAAGTAGTTACTTTACTGGTCCTTAAGAGTTTAGGAGGTTACATTTAGTTTCACCCAGCAATTATTTTGTTTTCTTAGTGTATATATATATAAGGGTCTTTTTTTTAAGTGAGAAACAGAAAAATGTATTTAATAATTAAGATGCTAGTTTTAAAATATCAGTGTCACATGATAAATGTTAACTCATATGTCAATATTTATCTAATATGCATCCATTCATATCGATACCCTTACATATACTTATCCATTTGTATAAGTATATAGACACAGCATTACACACTTTTTGTCCTTTAATAAACCCTATTCTCCCCTAGTTATTATTTAGAAAATTCCCATCATTTTGCACACAGAAAGGATCACTCGCACTACTGGCTGTGAACTGGACGTGGAGACTCTTCTCTCACTGTTCTCATATATAGACAGTGCATGACTTCATCCTGAGCAGCCCCTGTGTGACGCTTTGTATTGTTTTTGGCATTGGTAACTGGCAGGAGAATTCTTAGGCAGATAGGAAATATGTGCCAAGACAACACTCAGAATAAACGACATGTCCTGGGGTGGCCTTACAGGCACAGTGCTGGTAAATTAAGTCAAACCTGGAATAAGTGGTACCAGGGAGGTAATGCAAACTGAAAAGTGATAAAAAGCACTAGTAAATGGCTATTTTGAAGGACGAATGTCCAACTAAGTTAGCATGAGATACAAATAAAAATTAGAAGAAAAAATTTCTCGTGAAATATGTAAAATATCTGTTCCTTTTCTGTTGCTTCCATGGAGTTGCTTGATCTTCAGAGCCTAGTTCTATTTTCCCTGTATGGCTCAACGACATGAGCTCTGTTGAATACAAGGAGTGAGGAATGATGGGTGTGTGCGCAATAACAAAAGAGAAACAGAAACACTGTCAGGGCTCAACACTGAAGGTCCTCAGAACCTGGGCGTTCTTCCTCAGCCAGGACTTGGTGGGCCCCTTTGAGATGCTGATTAACGTGTCTACTTGGCCAATGACCCAGCTGCACTTGGACCTACAACAAGGATTCTTCTCTTGTTCTTACTAGGAAAGCTCACAGGTTGAGTCTCGAAAGATCTGAATAAACAAGGTGCATGTTCCTTTTCCTGAAGCGCTCTACCAGTTCACTTCTTCCAAGTCCTTTCCATCAGATTCAGGAATATTCCCAAGTCTATTTATCAGGAGGATGAGACTTTTCTCCCATTGAACAAATGTAGAATGATTAGAAACTAAAACACATATTCAATCGGATTATGTCACAAAGTACACATTTATCTCTAATTGTACAATTTAAGACAAACCGTTTTTATTCTATAAATCCTGAACATTAATGGAGATTTACTCTTGCTAAGGATGATAGTCGGCTTGTATGCAACTCATCTCCTTGTTCTTATGATGTGTGCAGCCAAAATACACTCAGGATCTAATTCTAAATGTTGTAATGAATTAAGACTGTATCCATTGTTTTTTATTCTAGAAGACAAAAATATATTCTACATGTAGTTTGGAAACAATTTTGTGCTATTTTAAACCCAACTCTGAGGGTAGAAAATTAGTCATAAAAGTTTAAGAACTAGTCTCAAAAATGATATTGAACCAAAAGTTATTTTAAAAAATTAAGGGCTAGTGTGGAAAGAATGAGCTTATTCTATCATGGTTTTAGAAGTATAGTGATTCTAAAAGTTGGCAAAAGATCCTACAAGCAAAAATTGAAATTATAAACTGTGAAAGTGATTATAGACTAAATCTTTTATAAAACCTAACTGTTAAAGAAGGCGTGGAAACAACTTGCCCAGAATATCTAAGAAACCTATGAATGTGCACACACCCCCACACACATAAAAGGATGTGGATACCTACAGTCTGCTGTTTTCTCTTTCTATATTCTCTCTATAGAGTGGCACCAGTGCCTTCATTTTTCCTCCAGGTTGAGATAAATCTAAGCCCCTGAATAGACAAGGAGGAAATATTTGAGGTATGTTTGAAAAATTACTTTGAAGGAAAACTGTATGCAAAATCATATTGATAATCAGCATGCACTTAGAATGTCTCTCATTAAATATCTTAGGCATTTTCTATTTTGATAAATAGGAATTTTTTTTTAAATCTAAAATGTCATTAGTCATGTGATCGAATACCCTTGATTTAAGAGAAAGAAGCTGAGAAGAGAGGGAGACCATAGTTAGACTCTGAGACAGTCTCAAAGAGTACAGTCACAATCCAGTAAAAATAGTCATTGCGCTGGTAGCCAGACAGTGTTGGGACAGTTATCAATAATGGGGGGAAGAAAATTTTTCTGAAGTAGAAATTAAGGAATGGATTGATGAACAAGATTAAAAGGAGTCTGAGAAATGTTTGGATTTCCGAATATAGCTTCAGAAAGTTCCAAAAGGTTGGGTAAATAAAGCCAATATTCTAGATTTGTAATTTTTCAAGACCTGTGAGCAATAAAATATAAATAACATCATAAACTTTAAAGCAGTTTTAATTTATGTATTTTATCTATGAGTCCAGTCTGCTTGGTGTTTGAGATTCTTTGTAATGTTTTAAATTTTGTATTCAAGGCTGTTGGACATCCCACTTCTGTAACTAAAGCCAAATTTGCCTGTGAGACTAAATGAGGAAAAAAGGGAAAACCCTGGCTGTGCTTTGTTTTAATAATAAAACATTCTGGATAATTAAAATGTTTAATTTGGAAGAATATTTGACAGGTAGTAACATTCATACAGTGTTCATGAATACATACATAATAGATGTCAAGTACCAGAACAACTTCAGTAATTACTATGCACAGGACTTTGAATACTATTATGTGCAGTAAAAGGGAAAAAATGTAGAAAACCTTTATTTATTTAAATATACATTAATGATGAAAATATTAAGAATCTTTTAAACTAACTCAATTTGGCTACTTTCTGAATCGATTTATGTATGTTGTGTATTTAAAAAGCCTATGCCCAATTCACCCTCAAAGATAAAATGTTTTTAGTCTGTTATCAAAATGTAATTTATTCATCATTTTTATAAAGCATACAAGTCGTGCTTATGATCTATCTTAACATAGCTAATGTTATATAGCCTGAGTGATGTGATAGCTAGAGGGCTATTAAAATGTGTTGATACACAGTGAAAATATTCATTAAATTTCTTAATATTTTTGTAAATGAAATCTATAACATGAGTTATACAAAGACAAAAATACCATCTCTCTAACTTACTTTACAATCAAATTTCCGCAGGTACCATCACAAAGCAGCTTCTGCACTTATTAAATTCAATATTTGTTCTCTTTCAGACCTTTTATAATCACAGAAACATCGTGGCAGATATGTGAAAGATTGAGTCTAAAAATATTTTCTAGAAGTAATAAGACATGCAAGACACAATGATATGACACTTACACATTTTGTGCTTTTGTGTTATGTCCTTAGAAGTGTGATTTTTATGAAATAAAAAGATTTTATCTGCTGTCAGATATGGGGTACCATTAAATACTTTAAGGTAAAATATTATATAAAATAATGATTGTTCCTACATTTTCCCAAACGTGGATAAAAAGGAAAAAAATACAATTAATCAGGCAAGTGTTATTAAGCAGGTGGCAATTTGGCATCATGCAGACAAACCATCTGGTTGATTGACTAAAATTTCACTTTTCATAGGTCTCCTCACAGGGTATGAATGTGGCAGAGTCCCAGAATTTTTGATAAACTGGCTGCACTGTCATGTTTTAAAATACAGTGATGCAAACAGTATGTTTTATGACTCTATATAAGGTATTTTAAATATTTAGTAAATATTTACCAGGTGTTATTGTGATTTCCTCTTGTTATTTTGCAGATATGATTCCTTGGAAGATAATTTTCTGCTTTCTTTAATCATATCCTATGTAGATTTAATTCCTCTTCACTTTCTGCCTTGGAGCTGACCCATAGGCACTGGCGGCCACCTTCATAATAAAATGTTACATAGTTTCCATGACTGATTGCTACTCCCCCTCAAGAGAGAATTTAAACTAATTTAACATAGCTTAAAATATTTTATCCTTCTATATACCAGAAAATATATTTTATTTCGAACATTTAATAGGCCTATTTATGAGACTATATATTTATTATATATAACATTAATATAAAATATATTTAAAATTATATATTTGTAAAATCAGTACAAGCATATCTAGTTTCATTGCATTTCACTTCATTGTGCTTCACGGATATTGTGTTTTCTGCAGGACCCTCCACCAGCAAGAAGATTACTACTTGCTAAAGGCTCAGATGATGGATACCACTTTTTAGCAATAAAGCATCTTTTAATTAAGGTACGTACCTTTTGCTAGACACAATACTATTGCACACGTATAGACTACAGTATAGTGTAAACATAACTTTTATATGCACTAGGAAACCAAAATATCCATGTGACTTTTATTGCGATGTTTGCTTTATTGCGGCGGTCTGGAGCTGAACCCATGATACCTCCAGCGTATGTCTGTGCCCAAAATCAGAGAGCGTAAGAGAGAATCAGAGGCCATTAACTGGCAGTGACACATTTGAGAAATAACCACAATTAACTTTTTGGGAAATACACACTTTGCGCATGCCTGTGCACACACTGTTTCGATTTTGAACCAAATTGGTTCTGGCTCAGGATGGCAGTGTAGGAAGATCCTGAACTCACCTCTTCCCATGGACATATCGAGTCTACAGCTACATGTGGGACAATCTCCTCTGGAAAAACTTAAAAACTGGCAGAGTGATCCTTTCACATGCGGGAAATGGAGGGAAATCGCACTGAGCTGGGTGGCAAAGGCTGAGACATGGTCTTACTATAAACCCCACCCCCGTGGGGTGACCCGCAGTTGGCGGGGAACTCAAAACCCAGAGCTTCCCCGTGAGAAGAGAAGGGCTCATACCCCACATTGGGCACCACAGCTTTTAAGACTGACATCTGAGAGAGGAACCGCCAAAAGACCAGCAGGGCTCACCTTATGAGACCCAGGGGGATGTAGTGAACTGAGGAGCTGCTCTTAAAGGGCTGGCTTGCAGACTCACCCACCCCAGGGCACAGTGCAGAAGCAGCCCTTTGAGAAGTGCCCAGACTATATGGGAAAGAGACTCATTTCCTAATATGAAAGCGTAGGTCTGGGGACAGAGGCTGGTGGGCCCCTTCTTCCTGCTCCCCCTCTGCCCTGCTCAAGCCAGAGGCACCTTTTTTTCCCCCTTTTTCAGCAGCTGCCATCTTTGCACTGCCCCCGGCCTCTCTCCAGCCAGTGAGTGCCATCTTCCTTCTCTCCCTCTTCTGCACTCCAGAGCATCAGCATCTCCCAGACAGGAGCTTCTGCACACATTCTGTGCACCGGGTTTGTGGTTGCTGCCCAGGGGACAACCTGTGACCACCTGCCCAGGAGAGCTTGTGTTCCTGGGCCCCCATGGGACTGTAGCCATCAGAGAGACAGTTCTCTCTGTCTACCACCCCCAGGGCTCTGCCAGACCGCAGACTGAATGGCAGTCTTTGTGGAAGAGGCCCGTTTGCTGGCTCTGGAGCTTTGGCTGCAGGGGCAGGCAGGTGGGTGTGCATGGGAAGGCTAAGCTCAGGGGATGTAGGCTGGGGCACCACCTTTGCACTCTTCCTCTGCTTCACTACAGCTCACTAGTATTTCCAAGAAAGGAGCTCGTACACTTGTATGGAGCCCCAGTTATGGGGCTGCTGCCCAGGGGACACCTCCAGATCTCCTGGCTCTGGAGGTCAGCAGGGCTTATGCTTGCAATCCCACAGGACAGGATATATTTGCATTCTTTAAGAGCTGCTGTCTGAGGGTCTGCTTTCCAAGCAGCCTGAATCCAGATGCTGTCTGAGATTGTCCCCTTTGGGACACTGACTGGCCGTGGTACACCCTCTACAACTAGGAGCTATTAAAAATAAAATAGGCTGCTTGGACCATCACAAAGGTTTGAAAGATAACCAAGAGCCGGGGCAGGGTTGAACAATAATGTTCATCTTCTACACAAGGGCAGCCCCTCAAGACTGAGAGAAGTGGCTGTTTCATCTAACGCATAGAAACCAACACAGAGAGTCAAACAAAACGAGTAAAAAGAGGAATATGTTCCAAATGAAAGAACAAGATAAGACCACAGAAAAAAACCTTAATGAAACAGAGATAATTAATTTACTTGATAAAGAGTTCAAAGTAATGGTCATAAAGATGCTCACTGAACTTGAGAGAAGAATGAATGAACACAGTGAGATTTCAACGAAAACACTAAAATATAAGGAATTTCCAAACAGAATTCACAGAACTGAGGAATACAATAACTGAACTAAAAACTACATTAGAGGAGTCCAACAGCAGACTAGAAGAAGCAGAAGAAAGGATCAGTGAACTCAAAGAGAAGGCAGAGTAATTCACCCAGTTGGAGCAGAAAAAAGAAAAGATGATTTAAAAAAGTGATGATAGCTACAGGGACTTATGGGAAAACATCAAGGGACTAGCACTGGCATTATAGGAGTCTCAGAAGAAGAAGAGAGAGAGAAAGGGGAAGAAAATTTATTTTAAGAAATAATGGCTGAAAACTTCCCTAATGTTGGGAAAGAAACATATATCCAGATCCAGGAAGCTCAGAGTTTCAAATAAGATGAACCCAAACAGCCCCACACCAAGACACATTATAATTAGAATGTCAAAAGTTAAAGGTGGGGAGAGAAGCTTAAAAGCAGCAACAGAAAATCAACTTATAATGTACAAGGGATTCCTGTTATGTACAAGACAAGAGTCTTATGACCCCATAAGACTCTTAGCTGATTTTTCGGCAGAAACTTTGCAGGCCAGAAGGGAGTGGCATGACACATTCAAAGTGATGAAAGAAAAATATTTCCAACCAAGAATACGCTATACAGAAAATCTGTCATTCAGAATTGAAGGAGAGATAAAGAGTTTTCCAAAAAAGCAAAAGCTAAAGGAGTACATCACCACTAAACCAGCCTTACAGGAAATATTAAAGGGGTTTCTTTATGCTGAAAAGAAAGTGCACTAATTAGTAACAAGAAAACACATGAAAGTAACAATCTCATTGGTAAAGGTAGTGGATTAATCACTTATAAACCTAGTATGAAGATTAAAAGGCAAAAGTGGTAAAACTAACTAACTACAATAATCAGTTAAGGAATATACAAGATAAAAAGACGTAAAACGTGACATCAAAAACATAAAATGTTTGCGGGGAGGTAAAAATGTAGGGCTTTAGAATGCATTCAACCTTAAGTTGTTTTCAACTTAAAACAGACTGTTATAAGACTTTAAATAGACTGTTGTTACAGGTAAGCCCGTGGTAACCAGAAAGCAAAAACCTATAGTAGATACAAAACATAAATGAGAAATGAATCTAAGCATACTGCTAAAGAAAGTCATAAAACCATAAAGCAAGAAATCAAGAGAAGAAGAAAGAAACAGAGGAACTACAAAAAAGCCAGAAAAAAATAACAAAATGGCAATAAGTACATACTTAATAATTTCTTTAAATGTAAGTGAACTAAACTCTCTGATCAAAAGGCATAGAATGGAAAATGGATAAAAATAAGACATATCTATATGATGCTACAAGAGACTCAATTCACATGTAAGAACACACACAAACTAAAAGTGATGGGATGGAAAAAGATATTCCATGCACATGGAAATGAAAAGAAAGGTGGGGTAGCAATACTTATATCAGACAAAACAAACTTTAAAACAAAGACTGTAATAAGCGACAAAGGAGGATATTACATAATGATTACATTGATATCCCACTTACATCAATGGATATATCATCCAGACAGAAAATAAATACGGAAACATCTGCTTTAATTATACATTAGAACAAATGAACTTAGATATATCCCAGAGCAACAGAGTACACATTCTTCTCAAGTGCAATTGGAACATTCCCCAGGATAGATCACGTTAGTCCACAAAACAAGTCTTAACAAATTTAAGAAGATTGAAATCAGATCAAGCATCTTTTCCAACCAAAATGGTATGAAACTAGAAATCAATTACAAGAAGAATACTGAAAAATTCACACATATGTGGAGGCTAAACAAAATGCTACTGAACAGCCAATGGATCAATGAAGAATCAAAGGTGAAATTGAAAAACACCCTGAGACAAAAGAAAAAGGAAATAAAACATATTAAAACTTCTTGGATGTGGTAAGAGTTGTTGTAAGAGGGGGGTTCATGGTGATAAATGCATCCCTGGAAAAAAAGAAAAATCTTAAGTAAACAATCTAAGATTACACCTCAAGGAACTAGGAAAAGAACAAACACAGCCCAAAGTTAGTTGAAGGAAGGAGATGCCAAAGACTAGATCAGAAACAAATTAAATAAAGACTAGAAACACAATAGAAAAACTCAAAACAGATACTGTGTTGACCATTTCACAATACACACAAACATCTAATCATTATGTTGTACACCTGAAACTAATATAACGTTGTATGTCAATTATACCTCAATAAAAATTTTTTGAACCAAATTAAACTCATATAATTGGCATTGTTTCAGGATGTACTTCTTCACTTAAAATTTTGAGATTATTTTGCAGTAGTAATTCCTTTGGGAACATGTGTTTTTCCATCCTTAAAGGGAAACGTTCAAGTCACTATTTCTAGGTAGCTGTAGAACATTTAAGAGTATTTTTGAGAACCTACATAACTTTTCCAGGGATACAGGAGGCAGAATTTAAAATGTCAAGGTGGGATGAACTTTCTATATAATACACATTTCAACTTAGAAAGAATCTTCTCCTCTTTACTAATTATCTACATATCTTAAGTATGTGCCATTCTCCTCCAACAAAGTGTACATTCCTTCACATGAAAAACGGGTCTATTATTCATCTTATTCATCTTTGCATCCTCTAGTAAGATTCAGAGCAGTCAATCCAGGTTTTATTAAACAAAAACCTCTACCATGGTGTAATTGTTGAATTTATGAGTACAGATGAGAATCGGATACGTTCTACTTCTTCCTTTTGTTATTATTATGCCAACTGTCATCCATGACTACTTGTTTTGGGCACCACACCTGTTTGTATTCATTAGGGAGCCAACAAAATCGTTTCTGTTTATACTATTTTGCTAATCCTCCTGTGTCTGTTTGTAAACAGTAGATAATTGCTATTTTTAATTACTACTGTTTTTAAACAGTGGATATTTTCTATGTTTAATTATAATTGATAAAATCAAAGGACACCACAATACTAATAAAAACAATATGGCATCTACTTTTTTCATATATTTCATATATTGAATGCTTAATAATTAAAGCCCTCCCTATTTTATTCACTTGATAACCAGTATTTGAAATTATTCACCAAATTTTTTAACATATATATATTTTGTATTTCTTCTGTGAAATAATTTCTTCATCAGAGTGATTTAACCACATATAATGGATCATCTAAGTGATTTCTTTATGGAATTTCTCTTTTACCATTTTATAGAATGTAGTTTCTATTCTATATTCCTCAGAATCAAGTGAGGGTGATTTTTACAAATAAGAATATAAAGTAGTTAAATTGCACTAGCAAATAAAAAAAATGCAATCAACAAAATAAACAGTGGGAAGAAGACCAAATAGACTGTTCATGTGAAAGGATGCAGCTCAAAACAGGAGAAGTTGTGTTTAGTGCACTCACCTGACATCAAAACACCAAAAAATGATAGCAAAAGCAAATAGCATGATATACTTTTATGATTTTAGAACAATTTTAGGATCACAGAAAAATTAAGAGGAAGGTATAGAGATTTCCCATATACCACGACACATGCATAGTCTCCCTCATTATCAAATCCCATATGAGAGCAGTACATTTGTTACAATGGATGAACCTACACTGACACATCATTATCACACAAATCCATAATTCACATTAGGGTTCAGTCATAAAGTCATAGTGCAATGCATTACCCACCTGTCTGTGGTGGTGGTGGTGTAAACAGACCCACTGTGCTGGCAGTTATATAAAAATACAGCACATACATTATGTACAATACACAATACTTGATAACGATAATGAATGACTATATGACTATTTACTGGCTTATGTATTTCCTATACTATACTTTTATCATTACTTTAGAGTATCCTCCTTCTACTAATAAGAAAACAGTTTATTGTAAAACAGTATGCCGTGGTATGCTGACAGCAGTCTCATACATTTTGTGTTTACTGAGTCTCTTGATTGCATAGTTTTTTCTTGTGATTGATCTAATCTCATATTGTTTTGTTCACCACGGCCCTCAGGCTTACAAAATCCACTGCCAATGTTGTCAGTAAGAAGCCGTCTTGAGTGATTGACCTGGCAACAAAATTAAAAGTGATTAAGGACTATGAAGGTGGAGAATCAGTGATGGTTATCACTCCCCAGTCAGGCATGTCCCATTCCACCATAGCTATGATCCTGAAGAACAAGAACAAAGTGATGGAAGCTGTTAAAGGATCTGCTTCATTGAGGCAATGAGACTAACAAAAACTTGAGAAACGCCTATACTAGACATGGAGACACTTCTAGTGACCTGGATTCAAGACCAGATACAGAAGCATATCCCTTTCAGCAGCATGATGACTATGGACAAAGCAGAAAGTTTATTTGTGATGTTGAAAGAGAAGGCCAGACCCAACCACAAAGTTGAATTTACGGCCAGCTCTGGGTGGTTTAAATGATTTAAGAATCGTTACTCATTACATATTGTGAAAGTGAGAGGTGAATCTGCGAGTGCTGGTGTGAAAGCAGTTGAAGAATTTTTGGAAACTCTATATAAGCTGATAGTGGAGGAAAATTACTTGCCAGAGCAAATATTCAACATGGCTGAAAACTCCTTATTCTGGAAACAGATGCCTGAAAGGACTTTCGTCCACAAGGAGGCCAAGTCAGTGCCAGGTTTCAAGGCTTTTAAGGTCAGGATAGCAGTCTTGCTTGGGGGCAATGCTGCAGGCTACAAACTGAAACCCTTTGTGATCTGGCACGGCGAGAGCCCCAGGGCCTTCAAGTGTATCAGTGAGCACACTCTGCCAGTGTACAGCAGCAATGAGAAGTCATGGATGACCCAACTTCTTGTCCAACATGCCCTCCTGAAATGCTATGCCAGCAAAATGGGGAAGTACTGTGGAGAATGGAGAATATAACATGCCATTCAAGATTTTGCTTATTGTTGATAATGCTCCCAGACATCCTCCCTTTATTGGTGATCTTCATCTCAATATCAAAGCAGTGTTTCTCCCTCCACACACCACCTCTTTGTTTCAATCAATGGATCAAAGAGTTATAACAGCTTTTAAGGCCTACTACCTGAGGAGGACCTTTGCCCAGGCTATTGCTGAAAATAAGACACTGATGCAATTCTGGAAGGATTACCATGTCTGTGACTGCATCAGGAACCTTGCTTGGGCTTGGGGTGATGTCACCAAGGAGTGTGTGAATGACATCTGGAAGAAGACACTCAAGAGGTTCGTCCATGACTTCAGAGGATTTGCTGAGGGTGAGGAGGTTGCAAAAATCAACAAGGCTGTAGTTGAGATGGCAAACAACTCTAACCTGGGTGAGGATGAGGATGACACTGAGGGGCTCCTAGAGGCGGCTCCTGGGGAACTGACTCGTGAGGAGTTGTTGGACTTGGAACAGGAACACACAGCCGAAGAAGAGGCAAGAGAGAAGGAAACTGCAGGAGAAGAAAAGGAAGAACCCCCAAGAAAATTCACAGTGAAGGGTTTAGCAGAAGCTTTGGCAGACCTCCACAAGCCCCTTAAAAAGTCTGAAAACATGGACCCCAGCAGCGAAAGGTTTTCATTAGTAGAGAGGAACGTTTGTGGTGCGTTATCTGCTTACAGACAAATCCGTGGTGAAAACAGAAACAAACCAAGCAAACCACCATGGGCATATTTCTGAAGAGTGACCCCTCCTCAAGAAGAGCCTCAGGCAGGTCCTTCAGGAGGTGTTCCAGAAGAAAGCATTGTTATCATAGGAGATGACAGCTCCATGCGTGTTATTGCCAGTGAAGACCTCCCAGTGGGACAAGATGTGGAGTGGAACACAGTGATATTGATGATCCTGACCCTGTGTAGGCCTAGGCTAATGTGTGTGTTTATGTCTCAGTTTTTAAGCAAATAATTTAAAAAGTAAAAAAGAAAAATTAAATACAAAAAAAGCTTACATATGGATATGAAGAAAGAAAATATTAGAGTGCCGTTGTAGAATGTGTTTGTGTCTTAACCTGTGTTGTTACAAAGGACAAAAAGTCAAAGAGCCTAAAAAGTTTATAAAAAGTTACAGTAAGCTAAGGTTAACTTATTATTGAAAAAAGAAAGCTATTTTATTTATAGATTTAGTGTAGCCTAAGTGTGCAGTGTTTACGAAGGCTGCAGCAGTGCACCGTGATGCCCTGGGCCTTCACTCACTCTCCACTCAGTCACCCAGAGCAACGTCCAGTCCTGCAGGTCCATTCATGGTAAGTGCTCTGTGCAAATGTGCCATTTTTTATCTTTTACACTGTATTTTTACCATATATTTTCTATGTTTAGATATGCAAATACCATTGTGTTACTGTTGCCTACAGAGTTCGATACAGTAACATGCTGGACAGGTTTGCAGCCCAGGAGCAATAGGCCAGACCATACAGCCCAGGTGTGTAGAAGGATATAGCATCTAGGTTTGTGTAAGACAGTCTGTGATGTTTGCACAATGACAAAATTGCCTAACGACGCATTTCTCAGAAAGTATCCCTGTCGTTAAGTGATACATGACTGTATAAGGACACATATCCATCATTACAGTATCAGAGTGTTTTCACTGTCCTAAATGGCCAAAAATCCAAAACAGTGCCCACCAAATGCTTGTGAGAATGTGGAGTAATAGGGACTCTCATTCATTGCTGGTGGGAACACAAAATGGTACAGCCACGTTGGAAGACAGTTTGGTGGTTTCTTACAAAACTAAACATACTCTTACCATATGATGCAGCAATCACACTGCCTGGTATTTACCAAAAGGAGCTGAAACTTATGTCCACACAAAAAGCTGCACACAAATGTTTATAGCAGCTTTATTCATAATTGCCAAAATTTGGAAGCAATCAGGTTGTCCTGCAGTACGTGACTGGGTAAACATACTCTGGTACATCCAGACGATGGAATATTATTCAATGCTAAAAAAGAATGAGCTATTAAGCCAGGCTTGCACATTTAGAATAAACCCCAGCATAATATACTTTTAAATCAGCATTCACTATAAATTTTCATAACGATTACTTGGAATATGAATGAGACAAGAAAAGGAGCTATTATTTGTAAATTTACTATGACTCAGGCATTATCCTACTAAACCTGGTACAGCCATATTTTAATCAATTCTTACTAGAATATTATTAGTATTCTCAATTTTGTATAGGATAATAATGAAACTGAGAGAAGTTTGTAATCTGAAAAAGTTTAACCTTAGAAATTTAATGTGAAGATGATATTCAAAACCAAGTTGCATCTTATTACAAAATATTTTCTACTCTGTGTTAGACTGAAAATATTAAGATTAAATTAGTCATATTATACTTGCACTAAAATAACTGGCATTTCTTTTTATTTGAATATGTTAAATCACATAAAATAACGCATGTGCATATATATATATATATATATATATATATATGAGATTCCAGATAAAGTGAGTTAAACAATACATAAAAATAAAGATGAGTTTTAAATACGTTTTTAGATCCTCTTGTAACAGAGTAGGTTGAAGCAAACATTTGCTGCTGCTGCTGCTATTACTGTTGTTGTATTAGTATTAGAACGGACGCAGTGAAAGTAAATCCTGATTCTATTTGTGGTTTAAACTAATGATTTTCAAAGTCCCTCCTCCCATTCTGATTTTCTCTTGTTTACTAAAGACCTGTGAATAATGTCACACTGCAGAGGTAAGCACCTCTTTGCTAAAAAAGATAACATCTTACTTTTATTTCTCTTAAAGTCATATGTACTGCAGAGAGCATCTATTTTATGTTGGAAATTAGGATACTTATTTTAGGGAAAAGAAATTGCTTTCTTCATACTGTATATTGTAACAGAACTGTTTGAGTCCAAAAGCAATTTAAGTCAGCAAGATATTGAACTGTAATTAAAGATTTATGATTCCATTAAAAGGTAATGCTATACTTAATCCCCAATAATAAAACACTTCATAAAAGTTCAGTGTTATACACAATGTGGAATACAAATGTCAAGTTCTCCCAAATATTTACTGGGCTTGGGATTCTATGGAAAATATTCACACTTGAACTTCAGTAATATATCAGGCTGCTTTCAGATTTTATTGTAGAATTATGATTCTCTTTCTCTGCATATATGTTCAGAACATATTTTGTGGGATATGATATATTTACATAGATAACTGGATATCTTTTGAAAAATATTGTGGTGTATTACTTCTTTTCAATGTATTTTAATTCTTAAAAGGATGACAGATTTCTGGTCAAGATGATACAGTAGATTCATGTTCAATGCCCTTTCTTAGCTCCAAATATATAAAACTAAAACATTACAAATATAGATAATTGAAAAGGAATAGCCAGGTTGAAGAAACAGAAACAGACAAAATGCGTAGAGTATTGAAACTATGGGCCCTGGACCATAAGTATACAATGATGACCAAAGATTTGGCTCCAGCATGATAAAGGGACAACATGTGCACATGTGAGATAAGAGCAAGAGTCAGTCTCACCACCTGAATGAGAGCATTGGCTGGCAAGCTCCCCGTCTCAACCAATGAGGCTAGAAAGACCACTGCAGAGCCCTCTTCAACAGGATTGCCATGTTTAGCAAATAGAAATTGTAAATACAATGGGGCATACTTATACTAAAATATTATCTGGTTTATCTTAAATTCAAGTTTAACTGTATTTTATCTGGCAACTATACTTATGAAACTACAGTCTAAAGAAGCAAATACAGTTTCAGAACTGAAGAAAGATGATTTCAACTTATGTTTAAATTTGGTTCCTCAACACAACCACAGAGTTGAAAACCCAAGATTTTATTAATTTTATAACGCTATAAAATTTCATCATAAGCCTCAGTTCTCAAGGACCAGTGGCCCAGAGAACAAACACCAGTAAGCTGCTGATTGGGAGACAGCAAAGGAAAATCCAAACAAAGATAAAGAAGAAATACAAGTGTATTAAAGTAGAAAACTCCTTTCCAAATGATACAACAGATCACATCCCAAAATATGAAAGGAAAGTCAATGCCAACAAAGTAAACACAAATTAACTATTTCTATGAAAGTTAAATCTAGATGGAAATGATTTTATAAAATGGTCTAATATAGAGATTAAATTCAGCATGTTTGTGGTGCTCAAATAGTTATATGGAAAAATAAATTTAAAAGAAAAAAACAGCATCAAATAGAAGAATGAAAGGAGAGTTTATGACTATGGAAAATGAATAGAAAATTTTGGAAATAATAAATTAATATATATATTGTCCTTTCAATAGAAGCATAATAAATAGTGCAAACTAGATAAGACACAAATGAGGAAAATATCAGCAACTTGTGAGACTCTACTGAGAGATTTTCCACTAGTGCACCAAAATGTTAAAATGTTGGCATTGAATTTAAGAAGATCAGTGGAATGACAAGTAGAGACTCTGAAGAAGATCTTTAGGTCTCAGAAGAAGAAAATGGAAGGAAGGTTGGTGTGGTAATATCTGAAGGTATTATCAATGTGACTTTTTGATAATTGAAGGAAAAAATGAGTTCTGTTTTTATATTACACTTATGCTAAAAAGAATAAAATATATTTGTACCTGTGTTCATCACAGAGAAAATTTCCAGAAAAAAATAATTAAGGTGTTTTTGTTTTTTTTTAAGTTATAATGTCATTTGTCAAAGAAATGAAATTAGCTTTTCGCTAAATTGGGATACCAGATTTTTTAACCAGCTTCAAAAAATATCTAAAGAAATTTTGAGAAAAAATAACTAACAACCTAGAATATTAGCTAAACTTTAATTTAAAACTGAGGGTAAAATTAAGACTTCATGTTCAGCTACGAAATGATCAATATAGCTATTCACCAACCATCATCAAATATAATTCAAAAAACCCCTAAAATGTAGTATCTTCTTTAGCAAAAATAAAGATAGAAATGCTGAATATATTTTTTAAAAGTATTATAGAGAGAAGTAGAATTCCAGAGTAGAACTATAATTTTAAAATTGCAAGTGGCATGTGGCTTTCTCATTGTCCTTTCAGAAATTCCTCAATCAAGAAAGATAAATGATATGAAACGCAATCCATATTTGCAATAGTAATAGGAAATTTATGTATCCTGGCACTACATTATGTGACAAAACTCTGTTAAATGGAAGCAAATTTAGATAACAGTTTAGAAAGATGACAACTGATGATACTTATGGCTGAAAATCTTGCACTACCATGATTGAGGCAAGTTCCACAAATTAAGTGAGGCATCTTGAGTTCAAAACTAAACTGCTTGTTTGGAACAGGGGAAGTATCTTACGGCTCACAGTGAGTTCCCTCTTTCCAGGCTCATCCAGCATGAAGAAGAGGCAGGAAGGTGGGCATGGATGAGCAATCCCATCTGCAGATAGTGGGCTCCACAGGAGTTAGACTGGTGGAAGAGAACTGTGTTGCCCTGTGAGGAGCTGATTGCTGTTGTCTGGCAGAGATACAGACTAAGAAAACGTACTCAAGAAGACCCTCTTGTTCTTGTGAAGAAAGTATTTACTATACTATAACATGACCATGGTCCTCATGAGTAAAGCTGGCTCAGGAAGCAATTACAGCATCCAAATACAAGCAAAATGCAAAATATTGAGCCTAGGATCTACAAGTGGTAAGGGCAAGAAAAAGAAAAGGTGAAAGTCAATGTTTACATTCACCAGAAAAAAAAAATACTACAGAGATATGTAAACATCGTGACCCCAAATTTTGTCATTACATTAAAAAATATAATAAATGAATATGTCATTTCACTTCTGTGAAATTAAAGTTTAAAACAGACATACAAAATCTTAGGGACAATATATCAAACTAGAGGATAAACTAGGTACTATGACTTCTGAGAAGAATCATAAAAGAAAAGCCTGACTATCGGAGAGAAAAGAAAAATTGCTATCAGGTAGCACAAAGACACAACATAGGACACGAAAGAGGGAACTGAAAAAATTCACAAAATAAAAAATAAATTCAAAAAGAGGCAAAACAACATGAAATTCAATAGAACTTAATTAAAAAGCATTGAAATCACCAACTGAGGGACATATTGGGTCTTAGAAAAAAATTAACACAGTAATCAATCTAGAAATATCTTCAAAAGCTAACTGACGTCAAAGCTTGTCGAAGAATCCATCGGCAGTGAAGCAAAATACGATTCTACCCAAAATTACAAAGCAATCGACCAGTCTAAGCTTTTCCCACATTAACAGTAAACTCTGAAAAGGACTTCGGCAATGCCTGCAAAGCCCTCAGGGAAAGAACATAGGAACCAATAATTTTAAGGGCACACAAATGTCACTCAAATGTAAAAGTAAGAAATCAAGATTGCCCAGCATTCATGAGATCAAAGAAAGCCTTTCTCGTGAATCCTTCTGGAAGAAACTCCTAGAAGATGAACTTGAGCCAGGTAATGAATGATGCAATGACTGTGAAGACATTGCAGTGGTCTTGTGACAGGCAGAAGATCAACAGGACCACAGGACCACCCATGACCTGTACCCTGGTACCTTGTATAATCTTCTCCCTTGAGTGCAGGCAGGCCTGAAACTTGCTTCTAACCAGTAGAATATGGCACATCTTGGGACTATAAGCTCTGTGTTTCTGTTCAGCTGCACGGCAAATGTGAGGGATCTCTGTTGATGTCATTAAGCTCTGTAATCAGTTGACTTTAGGTTCATCAAGTTTATCTTGTATGAGTCTGATCAAATCAGGGGAGCTTCTGAAAGAAGGCTTGGGGTAAAGACGATGATGTCAGACTCTTTCCGGCTTTACTCAGCTGCAAGGAAATGAATCTTGCCAACAGTACATCACGTTAGAAGAGGATGCCAAGGCCTTTGGTTAGCATGGAATTGGTGCTTTCCTCTCTAATTAAGGATGTTTGCAATAACTCATAATTATTAAACAAAGGTCCGATGTAGTCAGATTAAATCCAACCAACATAGAGAACGCATTTGAACTGATTGCGTGGAATGCTGAGAAGAGTTTTTATCATATTTACCTTCTAGTATAAACTAGATTCCTGTACATCAGTTCATATTCCTCAATATTTTCTCTCTTTTCCTTCCTTTTCTTCAATTTTTATCACGCTATTCAATCTATGAGTCATATATTCATTTTTTTCAAAAATGAATCAGTCTAACAATTTGGGCCTTGTATAACCATTCGAAATATTAACTAGTTACAAACGAATTTATTTAGATAAGTCTTAAACTCATAGTTAATGTTTTCATGATTTGCATCACTATAGCGAGGCTTCATGTCAGGAACACTGGGGCATGAAGAATTGAATTGATATGTTGAATAGGAAAATGTGCTGGATATCGCTAGATCTATATGCTCAAATTCCAGGTGTTTTTGAACACTGTATGTGGAGAACACATGATGTCTTTGATGTTCCCAAAAGGTTCAAAGACAATAAGCGCCTGATGGAAGGACACAGAACTCTTTGTTGACACACCACTGACACCACGTCAATGTCTTCATAGGGTACCTCATAAGATTTCAAATGTTTCTATCGTCGTAGTCATTGTTTGTTATCCTTCTGAGGAATATGGGATTTAAAATTGTGTTGGAGCAGCTGTTCAAAGAAGCCACTTGAGTTGTGAGGGTTATTATCGACAGTCTCAGTGTGATGATTGCGTTACTGTGTGCTTCAATACAATTTTGAAAAATGAGAAATATTCCAACCAGGCAGAGAGGAACGACTTGCTGTTTGTTTCTGAGTAACTCAGTCTGCCACATGTTAGGTTGGAACAGATACAAGAATCGTATAATGATTATGGAAACCTAGGTAAAAAGACACATTAAAGCAGGCTGTAGGATATCTGATGTTTGATATGCATTTATCAAACAACCTATAGACCCTTGTCTTTGAAAATGAAGAGATGAGGTTCAAGGGCATAAAATTATCAAACATGGTTATGACCAATCATGATTTATTATCATTATTAGTCACGTCTTTTTTTTGTTTATTTCTAGAATGAGTACAGTTCCAGTGCCACTTGACCCTTCTTTTAGCTGTGTTCCAGGAGTTGTGTGCAAATTTTTATTTTGATCATTCAAATTTTATTTTACATATAGTAGGAAAATATAGAACATAAACTACTACTGCTATAAATTGTTGTGAAGTAAATGGCTCCTTTTAATAAAAATAAACACTGCTTGATGTAATAGTATTATAAATCTATAGTTATATAATATTTATAAGGGTATTATAAATCTATACATTTTTACACATAACTTCCATCAAAATGGTCAAGCATCTTAACTTTACTAAACATATTAACATTACCATACGTACTGTTGTAGGCTAATTTTCAAATCATTCAAACTAGTTCAGATAGTCCTTCCATTTATTAAATTCTATATTTTGACATATCCAAAAGAAATATTAAGGTTTATCTATATCTTTATATATATATATATTATATATATATATATCTTTATATATATATATAAAAGGTTTACATATCTTTTTATCTGTATTGAGATATATATCTCTATATCTTTTCCAAAGTAAGAAGTAATGTGTAATATCATTTCATGGTGACAATTTAGAATGACACTAGAGGATGAATACTTTCATCTCTCTCTCTGTACATATAGAGAGGCATGTTATTTATATGTATACATATATGAAAATATTCATCCTTTCAACGTGTTTAGTAATTCTTGATCCATAAGTTCATGAGGCAGGCTAAAAGCCTTGTTCAGAGTTCAATTGAGGGAATGGACCCACTATCGATATTCCAAGCAGAGAAGAGCCTAATACAGGGACGAGGTGCTTATGGCATTGTTAGAAGGGCTGAGAAAGCACAACCCAGAGAGCAGCCTACAGATTACCACTCCAAGCTCCTGCAGTTGCCACTCAGAGGTCAGGTAGTGTCTAGGGCCTACTGCTGACCTTGCGCTATCCCAGAGCCTCGGGCGAGCAAAGGGTAGACGATAGAATCTGGCCACTGCAAACTCCAGTCAGCTAAGGTCTACACAGGAGCCACCCCAGCTGCAAGAAGAAACCTCTGCCTCTCTCCCACTCCCCAAGTCTCTTCTGAGCACATTTCATTGGAAAGACCTAACGCCCATTGAGAAACCTGGTGACAAGGGAGCCGGGCAAGAGTATCTCCCAGCAGAGCACAGAGAGATGAGGAGTCAACCAGAAATGGACAAATGTGAGGCAGTAATGATAGAAAGAGTGTTTAAGTCTCTTTAACTGTAAGGGTTGAGGAAAATGAGCTAAGTGAGATTAATTTGTGTTCTTTCTTAAGGGGCAAGAATTTGCCAGGTGAGGCATTGGGAAAGACATTACAAGCAGAGGAGAATGAAAATCAGAGCCACAGAGGTGTGGAAGAGCATCATGCAACATAGTGAGGGTGGTGTGGTTGGAGGGCAAGTTGCATGTCAGGAGCAAGGAAAAGAGCAACAGCAGTAAATGATGCTGGAAAATCATCAGGAAGGTTAACGAGGCAATATCACAAATTGCAAAGAGCTTTAACTTTATCTCCATGGTGCCTGAAGCCACTAGGGAGTTCTGCACTTTGCCAAGCCTGGAGGGAGGGCAGAAACTGGGGAATAAACAAAAGAAATCCACTTCTACCGTGTTTACAAGCACTCCCCTTTGTTGTGGAATTAATGGCAATTTCTGCAAAGACACTAAGAAGACTTTCTTTATATGTTACTTAATTCACTTGACTATTCTTTGTCTAGAACATATCTGTTTAAATCTCCTCAGGATCCAGAGGAGGCAAACCAGACAGATGCTGCTCTCAGGGAGTTGAGCCTGAAAGCTGGCTAAGTCTGAAATGACCTAAACTAAGGTATCAGACGGTATGGACTTCGTGGTTTTCATAGGTTTCTTAAAATTATAGCGGATTTGGTAAATACTCATTTTCTGTGAAAAATCCCATAATATTCATTAGAAGGAGGACCATGATCCTCAAAATCATTAAAATGATCATTCAGTTAAAGAAATTACAATGCAACAGAACCAAATAATATTAAATTATTTGTACACTACCTCAAATTCTTTACTAATAGAAGGTTAAGATGATAAACAAAGAAAGTTGAGAAAAGAGCTCATTTTGCGGTTCTTTCTCCCATAGATCCCCCCAACTCTAATGCCCTTCTCCTCCCACTCCCAGCCCCCTGCCCTCTGCCCTTCTCCCCATCTCACAAAGGAGCACATCCACTTTCCCAGCTGCTCAGACTGTTAGGAACCAAGGCTCATCTGCTGAAGCCCTCTTAGGCAACTGCTCCAATCCTATAACTAGTGGGTGCTGCCCCACCTCAACCAAGGTCTGATTACTGAACCCAGAGCTCAATGGAGGATCAAGGAGGTATTTTGCACAACTAAATTTCATGGCAAGTTTTTCTGTCTCCAATCTGAAGACCTCCCCTGATAAATTTCCTACACACAAATCTCACTCTTGGAGTCTTTGCCCCCAGAAAATCTGATCAATGACTCAAAAACACACAAGCATGCACACATAGACAGATATACCCACTTCTCACACACACAAACACACACATACATGCACACACATGGTGTGTTCACACACATGTACACAAATGTATACACACACATGCACACACACATACCTGGGTTTTGTTGCTTTCTCTTCCCCTAGGAGCATTCTTGTTGATGCTGAGGGTATGTTTGAGAGTGAGGAACAACACTCCTTGCCTGTAGTCTTTCTCCGGCAGAAGCCATGTCTTTGTGATTGAATGCCCTCTGATTAGTGCAGTGTCTGGAAAAGAGCGAGCACACAACAAATACTGATGTTGACTCATAGGTTGAATAAAGGAACAAAACATGAATTAAATCAAGCATTCTTTCTGTTCTCGGCCTTGTAAGAAACTTTTTTTTTTTTTTTTTTGAGATCTAGAGCAGACTGTGCTCTCCAATATTGTGGCCACGGGCCATATATGGCTACATAGGTTTAAATTTATATTAATTAAAATTACATGAAATTTAAAACATTAGTTTCTTCAGCCTCACTAGCCATATTTCAAATTCACAAAAGCCACATGTGGCTAGTAGCTACCACATTAGGCACTCAGATTGTGGAACGCCTCCATTGCCGAATATTCTGTTACCACACAAAATTGGAGTTCTGTTGCACGGTCCACAGAATCAGCCAATTAATTAGGGCATCAGACTTTGGGAAAGGGCATCAGCTTTATTCTGCGAGATTGATCTGCAGGGACAACAGAGGGAGTGTGACCTCAGATCTGTCTCCCTGATTCAGGATTTGGGGTAAAATTTAAGTGGTTGGGGAGAACAGGCTAGCACGTGGAAACACTGGTAGGGCAGGCTGTGACTGGTGGGCTGCAAGCTTTCATGATCAGGTTCTACACATTTATGACAGGGTTCTAAACATACATGATGAAGTTCTGAACATTTTTGATGTGGAGGGGAAGGATTTTTAACACCAGTCCTCCTGAGTGAGGGAGCCCTCACTTCTGAAGAGTCTGACTCAAGTCCTAGTCATGTCCCGGTCCTTGGGTCCCATGGGAAGGATGATCTTTGGTTCTGTGGTCATTTCAGGTCAAGATTTCTGCTTTCACACATGCTCTGGCTATGTGACTGCAGATTTTCTGAAAGACGATTCTTAATCCCTCTGTTGACAGGAGATAGGGACAGTTGGACTGGTCCTGGAGGCCCCGTGGTTAGAATTCTACTGGAAACTCTTGTTCAGAGGTCACATACCACAGGAACACTGCACTTTAAGCATGGTTTACCTTTCATGGAATTTTGCCATGTTTGAGTGGCTGTTAAGATGCTGGGATCTCAAAGAAACATGCTCAGCAGAAGTATGGTCAGTGATGGTGTTAAAAATGTGTTGAGTCTCTATAATTAGAGTCATTTTAAAAGAAATGCAACCACTGGAGAATTCTGAAAAAAAATCAAAATAAATGAACAGACACTTGTAAAAGATATCTAAATTTTGTGGCAAATAGTCTTTCTTCAAAATATAGTCTTTAAAATTAAATAAGTACACAAAAAACCCTACATATCACGCAAATGCTCCCTTTACGCTTGTATTAAAATCCAATTATGAGGTAGAACCACAGCTCTGGGCTGGTTATAAGCGGTTCTGCTGAACAGGTGCAATGACCCAACCACACGTGATGCCGGTAGCCCTTGGTTATCATGTATTTTTAGACGATATCTGTGACTGGATACCCTGGATGTGTCACAGAGTGGTAGGCTATATACATACATATATACGTAACCATAGATATACTATGTATGCATGTATGCGTATGTGTAACTAACTGAGATCCAGGGCAGCCAGCGGGGTAGTCCAGGCTGAGTCCAAAAGTCTGAGAACCAGGAGCACCGACAGGTGAGGGCAGGAGAAGATGGACGTCCCAGTTCAGAGAACACATTCCCCCGCCTCTGCCTTTGTCCTGTTTGGGCCTCAACTGATTGCACAAGGCGCCACATTGGTGAGGACAATCTTCTATACTTAGTCTAATGATTCAAACAGTAAGCTCTTCTGGAAACACCCTCGCAGACTCATCTAGAAGTAATGTTTACAAGCTCTCTGGGCATCACTTAAAACTGACATGTAAGATTGACATCAGACCACTGAATGTCGTTCTGAGGAAAGTGACATGCTCAGCTTTGATCTGGACCCTATGGAATTAGCTGGACTCCTTCTTGTTCATTGTGTCTCCAATTTGACAGTCTAACACATTTAGTTCAGTGGACAGCTTACTTTCTAATCTCTGAAGCAGTGAGAGTATCAATGATTTCAATAATATTTAGCCCTATAATAAAACTCCTTCTCATATTCACATCATGATTTCACCAAGTTTTAATCAGAATCGTGGGTTTGGCCTTTAGCCAACCAATAATATGAATGTGATGGTAGCTGGAGGTACCAGAAATTGGACTGAACCCATTCAATTCATAAATGCAGATGTAGAGTTAAATGGTCATTCTCTTAACAAGCATCGATTGTGCTGGTACGGTATTTTGGGCACTGCATTAAGTGCTAGGGAGACAAAGAAGGACAGAGAGGATGCCTGCAAGGTCATCGGTCGAGCGGCCGTGAAAGTGCAGAACAAGGAACACGGGAAAACAACATGGGGGCGTCAATGCGGGCTGCAGGGGCCTCTGAGGGGGCACGACACCCAGCTTCTGGGGTTAGCGAAGGCTCTCTGGGGACAGCGGTCCTAGAGATCAATGTAGTCAGCTAACTAGCAGTGACACAGGTAAAAAAGGAAGAGGTGAAAACGGACACTCCAGGATAAGAATGTTTAAAAGGAAAACATGTCATATTTTGAGAAGAGCAGGTAAGTCCTCAATGACAGACTACAAGCAAAAGAAGAAAAAGATTATTTCTGTAGAGTGATGAGGAAGAACAATCCGACTGGAGAGGAGAAGCCGGGGGGCACCCACTGCCTCTAGACTGCGGCCCATGCAGGGAGATGGGGATGAAAACAGACGCCATGATAAGATTGACCAGAAACTACATAGTCAAATTAATCACTTTTCATAGGAACAGTCTGTGTTTCTTTGCATCCAAACTACATAAATTCATTTATCTATGAGATATTATATGAGCTTATTATAACAATTTTTGAAAATAATTTTAAAATTGCAGACTCCATGAAAAGTTCAGAATGGAGGGTGGCTAGGATACTCACTGTGATTTTACTATATTACATATAATTCATTCGTCTCTTAAAATTTGTAGCTCAACCCCCTGTGGGCTCTAGGAATGTAAAATGGCTCATTTAACGTGGTTAAAGTTGAAATATATTCATAGAACTATTATATTTGTGGTGATTTTTAAACAAAATCAGTATTAAAAACTTGTTAACAGAATCATGAGCAGAAATTTGGCTTGCCTTTTATTCTGTGAAAAGACGAAAAATAAATAATGCATGGCAAACATTTTGTAACACATAGACAAATAGAAATTTCATCTAACGAGAGAGATTTCCCTTAGAAATCATGATAATTCAACTTAATGTTCTGGAAACAAGTTTTGAATGAGGTTCTCTATCCTCTTGGATGCAAAAAATATTTTCTGCACAATCTCTCTGCTTTGACACTTCGTTACCAATGCCCAAACCTCATTCTCTCTCCCAGCCTAGTAAGAACAGGCTGACTTTCCCAGCTTCCCTGATGGATAGGGTGGGCCATGTGGCACAACTCTGGGTGGTAAGGTAGAAGCAAGAACTTTCTGGGGAACCTTCTGCACAGGGTTTTTCTTCCTGGTTAGAAAAAAAAAGACATGTCTATCTTGCCTTATCGCTTTTCTCCTTCTTTCTGCCTTCAACCTGAATGTGAGGCAGCAAGATGTATAAGGACTAATGTATGGTTAGTGTATATTTCATGTTATTAGAAACTATCAAACTATTTCCCAAGAGGGTATACCATTTTACACCCACACCAGCAATGTGTGGGAGTCACAGTTGCTCAGCATTCTTACAAACATTTGGTATTTTCAAAATGTTCTATTTTATTTATTCTGTTGGGCATTTTGTAGTAACTCATAGAGGTATTAATTTGTAATTCCCTAGTGACTAATGATTTAGAATATCTTTTCATGTACTTCTTGGTTATTCATATGTCTTTAAATCTTTTGCTCACTTTTTAATTGAGTCGCTTGAATTATTACTGAGTTTGCAAATGTTATTTACATATGTTGCTAGGAACAATAGTGTATGAACAATAGAACTTCTTGTGCAAGCCTTTTTGTGAGTATACATTTTCATTTATTTTAGATAAATACCAAGAACTGGAATTACTGGGTTATAGAATAGATGAACATTTAGATTTATAAGAAACTGACAGAAGTATTTTCCAAAGTGGTGTTAAAGATAATTCTCCATGAGTTTCCCATATTTCTGTTTTTCTTTCTGGCAAAGACACTGACAGCCTTTGTTCCAGACTGTCTTTTCTAAATATAATTCTGTGCATATACATATATACATACACAGACACACATATAACAACATATACGTATATACACATATACACACATACGTATACATATATGCATATACATATATATATTGAACAACCTTAGAATACAGAGTTCACTCTCCTTCCAGGTTCATCAACTATATAATATGAAAATATGTCTTCCTCAGGGGCAGAGGTCAGACAGGCTTAGTGCACATTATAAAATAGTTAAGTCTCCGAAGTTTGTGATTCTTCAGTCATGATACAACCCACTGGGCCCATCCATTTGGGCCTCTCTGCATTGCCTTCATAGGACTTCATGGGCAGAGGAAACTCACACAAACCTGAAGCTTATGCTGTCTGCTGTGCCATGAGTAATAAAGTCATATGTATATGACCCAGGAATCCTGCATTTTCTGCTAGCATGCAGGAAACAGTAAAAGGCTAAAATGTTAGCTTGCAAGTTATAGTAAGTCTCAGATCGTTGACAGTTCTTGATAAGGGACTACAGGCATACCTTGTAGATATTGCAGGTTCAGTTCCAGACCACTGCAATAAAGCAAATATCATTATAAAGGGAGTCACAAATTTTTTGGTTTCCCAGTGAACATAAAAGTTATACTTACCATACACTGTGGTCTATTAAATGTGGAATGGTATTATGTCTAAAAAAATAATGTACACATCTTAATTTAAAAACACTTTATTGCTAAAAGATGCTATCTGATTGCAGATGTCAGCAACATGTTGGAGTGAGTGGTTCCCTTTGTCTCTCCCCCTTTGATCTACAACTAAATGGACATTCATTGATCAGCAGAAGATACCTACACAGCATCTCAGGAAACCTGAGAGAGCTGCACAGCCATACATCTGAAGGTGGGTGGGCTACCCCGAGGGAGGTGGTGGAGATAGGTGAGCACACTCCAGGCCTCAGGCAACCCAATGCATGTGTACCATCACTCTCCCTGCTGGAGTGCTCACAGCACTGCTGAAGCCCTGAGGGTGGGAACGTGCCTTGGTGTGACTGCAGAAACAGATGATGTCAGCCCTGAGCTCCCGTGTGATTGCTTGTCCATCTGGTGGGAGAGTCCACAGGGCCATGTGGTCCATGTGGAATGGCTCAGGCTCAGACTCAGTGGGGAGGCCCTGCCCACCAAGTGGCCAATCCGCTCCCATCTGCAGCACGGGTGAATGAGCTCCCATAGTACTGCTGCAGCCCCAAATGGGGGAGTGCATCTCCACAAGACTGTGCGAGCAGGTGGCAGCAGCCCTGAGCCCCGAGTGATCACTTTCCCTTTTGGTGGGAGACATCACAGGGCTGCTGCCATCCCAAGGAGCGGCCCAGGTTTGGACAAGCACAGCTGACAGTGATTGTGGTGGGCTCAGATTACACAGCCCCTGCCCCCACACCAGTGGCAGCAGGTGGAACCCACAAGCAGACACTATCACTATGCAACGGCAAAAATCCACTCCATCAAATGGTGTGAAGAAATATAGTAATACTTAAGACCAGAAGGAAAAAGACAAACACCCAGAAATCAATCCTGAAGGCACAGAAATCTATAATCTAAATGACAGAGAATTCAAAACAGCCATCATAAAAACTCAATGAGTTATAAGAGAATTCAGGAAGACAGTTCAATGAAATCAGGAACAAAATTAATGAACACAGAGAATTCTTCATAAAAGAGATCAAAACAATAAATAAAAACAATTCAGAAATGTTGGAGATGAAAGAGACAATGGATGAAATAAAGAAAAATCTGGAGTCCTCAAATAACATAGCTGATATTATGGAGGATAGAAATAGCATTCTACAGGATAGGAATACAGAAATGCTTCAGATGGAGGAGAGAGAACTAAGACTAAAAGAAATGAAAAAATTCCCTGAGAAATATCTGACTGAATTAGGAAATACAACAGAAGGATTACAGGTATTCCAGAGAAAGAAGAATGGGAGAAAGGAGCAGAGAGCTGTTCAAAGAAGGAATAGCTGAGAACTTCCCAAACCTGGAGAAGGAGCAGGAATTGCATGTAAATGAAGCCAATAGAACTCCTAACTATATCAATGTATAAAAACCTTCTCGAAGCCATATATCAGTAAAAGCAGCAAAAGTCAATGACAAAGAAAAAATATTAAGGGCAGCAAGGCAGAAGAAAATAATCTACAAAGGAACCCTTATCAGGCTTTCACTGGACAAGCTAGAAGAAATAGTTAAATTCTTAGAATCATACAACCTCTCAAAATTGAACCAAGAAGAAACAGAGAACCTTAATAGGCCAATCACAAGTAAAGAGATTAAAACAGTAACCAAAACCTTCCCAAAAATGAAAATCCAGGACCAGATGGCTTCTCTGGAGAATTCTATCGAACGTTCAAAGAAAATTTGATACTCATCCCTCTCAAACTATTACAAAAAACTGAAGAAGATGGAATGCTTCCTACACATTTTATAAAGTCAATATCACCCTGATTCCAAAGCCAGACAAGGACAACACAAAGAAGGAAAATTACAGGCCAATATCACTGATGAACATAGATGCAAAGATCCTCAACAAAATATTGGGAAACTGAATATAGCAATGCATTAAAAGGATCATGCATCATGATCAAGTGGGATTTATACAAGGGACACAGGAATGGTTCAAAATCCACAAATCAATCAATGTGATAGACTGCATTAAAAAAATGAGGAACAAAAACCACAAGATCATCTCAATAGATGCAGAGAAAGCATTTGAAAAGATCCAACATTCCTTTGTGATAAAAACTCTCAATAAAATAGATATAGGGGCCGGCCTGGTGGCGCAGCGGTTAAGTTCGCACGTTCCACTTCTCGGCGGCCCGGGGTTCACTGGTTCGGATCCCGGGTGCGGACATGGCACTGCTTGGCAGCCATGCTGTGGTAGGTGTCCCACGTATAAACTAGAGGAAGATGGGCACGGATGTTAGCTCAGAGCCACGCTTCCTCAGCAAAAAGAGGAGGACTGGCAGTAGTTAGCTGAGGTCTAATCTTCCTCCAAAAAAAAAAAAAAATAGATATAGAAGGAAAGTATCTCAAAATGATACAGGCCATATATGACAAACCCACAGCCAACATCATCCCCAATGGGGAAAAAATGAAAGACATCCCTCTGAAAAGAGCAATGAGACAAAGATGCCCACTCTCATCACTCTTATTTGACATAGTAGTGGATGGCCAGAGCAATTAGGCAAGGAAAAGAAATAAAAGGTATCCTTATTGGCAAGGAAGAAGTGAAACTCTTACTGTTTGCAGACAATATGATTTTATATATAGAAAACCCTAAAGAATCCACTGGAAAACTATTAGAAATAATTGACAACTACAGCAAAGTTGCAAGGTACAAAAGCAAATTACAAAAATCAGTTGCATTTCCATGATCTAATAATGAACTAACAGAAAGAGAACTCAAGAAAACAAACCCATTTGCAATTGCAGGAAAAAGCATAAAATATCCAGGAATAAATTTAACCAAGGAAGTGAAAGACCTATACAATGAAAACTATAAGACATTATTGAAAGAAATTGATGATGACATAAAGAAATGGAAAAATATTCCATGTTCGTGAATTGGAAGAATAATCATAGTTAAAATATCCATATTACCTGAAGCAATCTACAGATTCAATGCAATCCCAATCAAAATCCAAATGACATTCTTCACTGAAATAGAACAAAATCCTAAAATTCATATGGGGTAACAAAAGACCCCGAATAGCTAAAGTAATCCTGACAAAAAGAACAAAGCTGGAGGCATCACAATCCCTGACTTCAAAATATACTACAAAGCCATAGTGATCCAAACAGCATGGTACTGGAACAAAAACAGACATACAGATCAATGGAACAGATTTGAAAGTCCAGAAATAAAACCACACATCTACATACAGCTAATCTTTGACAAAGGAGCCAAGAACATACAATGGAGGAAGGAAAGTCTCTTCAATAAATGGTGCTGAGAAAAACTGGACAGCCACATGCAAAATAATGAAAGTAGGCCATTATCTTTTGCCATACACAAAAATTTTCACAAAATTGATTAAGGACTTGAAGTTAAGACATGAAATCATAAAACTCCTAGAAGAAAATATAGGCAGTACACTCTTTGACATTCATCTTAGAAGGATTTTTTCCAAATACCATATTTACTCAGGCAAGGGAAACAAAAGAAAAAGTAAACAGATGGGACTTCATCAGACTAAAGAGCTTCTGCAAGGCAAAGGAAACCAGGAACAGAACGAAAAGACAACCTACGAGCTGGGTGAAAATATTTGCAAATCATATATCTGATAAGGGGTTAATTTCCAAAATATATAAATAACTCACACAACTCAACAGCAAAAAAAATAAAACTCAATCAAAAAATGGGGAGAGGATATGAACAGACATTTTTCCAAAGAAGATACACAGATGGCCAACAGGCGCATGAAAAGATGTTCAACATCACTAATCATCAGGGAAATGTAAATCAAAACTACAATGTGATATCACCTCACACCTGTTAGAATGGCTATGATTACCAAGACAAAAACAAAAGTTCTTGTAGAGGATTTAGAGAGAAGGGAACCCTCATACACTGCTGATGGGAATGCAAACTGGTGCAGCCACTATGGAAAAACAGTATGGAGGTTCCTCAAAAATTTAAAATAGAAATACCACATGACCCAGCTATCCCACTTCTGGGTATATAATCAAAGGAAACAAAACCATTATCTGGAAGAGATACTTGCACTCCCATTTTCATTGCAGCATTATTCACAGTAGACAAGGTAGGGAAACAACCTATTGTCCATCTACAGATGAATACATCAAGAATGTGGTATGTCTATATACCACATTGTGTATATATACAGTAGAATATTATTCAGCCTGCAAAAAGAAGGAAATTACATATTTGTGGCAACATGGATGAACCTAGAGAGCATTATGCTAAGTGAAATAAGCCAGACAGAAAAAATCGTAATACTGCATGGCAACACTTACACGTGGAATCTAAAAAGAAAAGAAAAGTTGATTTCATGGAAATAGAGAGAAGAAACTTGGTTGCCAGGGTCTGGGGGTGAGGGAAATAGGGACAGGTCGGTAAAAGGGTACTAACTTTCAGCTATAAGATGAGGAACATCTGAGGATCTGATGTTTAACATGGTGACTATGACTGATAACACTGTATTGTATAATTGAAATTTGCTATGAGTAGAACCTAAATGTTCTCATCAAAAAAAATTGTTTGATGATGGATGTGTTAATTCAATGAGGGGAATCCTTTCACAAGGTATAAGTATATCACATTGTCACATTGTATACTTTAAATATCTTACAATTTTGTCAATTGTACTTCAATAAAGCTGAAAAGAAAATCAAAATCACAAACATAAAACAACAACAAGATATGCACACAAAGCATGATGTTCAGGGTTTAAATGTTAACTCATCCTCCACAGAAGATACAAGTAGAAATAACTCTAAAATCCTGATACGATGTTTACTTATTTATGTAATTAATTGATATGACTTCTTAATTTGAAGAAACATGATTTTCTGTTTCATTTTTCAACATTTGTGTGGGTATCTTTGAATGCATAAGTTGTTTTGTCTATTTCTTTCCTATCTCCTAAAATATAAATAAGGAATGAAACCCTTAAATAAATTTTTAATAATAGCTCTCAAGGGATTGCTCCCAAGTGTATTCTAAATGTTACTTTAAAAAGTAGAAGTAAAACATACAACTCTCAATTACTACCATTAATTAAATTAAATGATGCACTTGCTTAATTTAGTGACCGTCTCAAAAATGATGTTGATGAAGAGAATAAAGGAAGAGAAAACACTGCAAAAAATAAGAGTTGAACATGAGGATCTTTGGAGAGGTAAATCGTCTTAACATGCATATAACATCAGAAATGCGGCCAAATGACAGGAAATGACAGTGTGAAGAACCTCAGGGACAACGTCATGAAACTGTCTGGTTATCACACTGTAAAATGAATCTAGGAAACCTAACAGAATAAAACAAATTTCTATTTTTATTCTTAACATTTTTAAATATTATTTAAAAATATCTCACTATGAGCTAATAAGGTACATAGAAACACGAACTCTGTCTTAAGCATTTTTGCATCCCTGGTACCCAGTGTGAGTCCCAGAATGCAGCTTAACAGTCATTGAAGGAAAGAATAAATTGACAAATGAATGTGTATTACATGACTAGTAGAATATTGACATATGACTCACGTGGCTGTTATAAATAACTTTGCGGAAAATACACAGAGAGGAATAATCTACATAGTACACAATTGCCTCTTTGGGAGTTTTACCCACCCCCCAAACTCACTGCTCACCCTTCAGCCCAGGACACAACTAGCTATGAAATTGCTTGGGCCCTACTCTGGGAATGAAACAGAATCCTGAAATTATTCTAGTTACCTAATTCTGAGTTTTGTGCTACTGTTCCAGTGAAGATCAGCATTTCAAATCAAATGTTAATTCAATTAATTCAGTGTACATTACTGAAATCCTTCATGTCATCAAGTTGCTGGACACAGTTGGGAACAGACAGCCACTCTCACTAATGAGACCCATCAGAGCCTGAAATCTTCCACATGTGGAGGCGATCTGAGTGACTGACAGCTAGGAGCATCCCGAGGCTGGGAGATCCCACGTGGGACCTGACAGAGTCCTCTCAGAGGTATGAACCTACTTGAAAAAGGCACAGTCTATTCTCCTATTTCCCACTGGTATTTTCTTGCTGAAATTTGACATTTTTTATGCCCAGTCCAAGAAGAAGTTCTGATACCTTACCACTAGTTAATCTTCCAAGGAGCCTGGAAAAGGGCCACTTGAAAATGTCACACACCCAGACAGAGTCTCCAGCTGTAGAGATGCCCGCCGAGGCAGTGTAAGGGGAAAGCTGAAGGAAGCGAATTTGCAAATATCTTCCCTGCAGGACAAGAGATTAATAATGAGCATTTTCTCCTCTCAATATGTCCCTTGAAAAGCCATAGAGATGTGCTCGCAAGAAATCCAGGTTTTTCTGGCAGAAGATTAACAACCAAAACTCCAACTTATTTCTCAAACTAAGGCTTGCTTCATTATTTTAAAATGGCATTTGACTTTCTTATTCACTGCTTTCTTGGTTTTTAAAAAATTACATTGTAAAAATATTCTGAAATGCAAATTTCCTTTCCCTGAAACTTAAAAATACGATGCCTGTGACAGTTCTCTGTTATGGAGATTTCTGAAAACCTGGACAGGACGCCTCCTGGAGTTGTTCAATCATATTCAGAATTCTTTTCACAGAGGAGGTGCCTCCTTGAGGATTTCCCCTGCAAGTTGCATCAGGAATTTGCTCTGACCATCAGTTAAGACAGTCTCCTCAGCAAATACAGCCTGTTAGAGGCAGCACAGCTTGGGTTTCCAAAGACCCTAGTCACAAAATTTAACCTGGGCAAAAATGAAATTTAATGAAGCCCCAGCCACACGCTATTCTCTGGCCCCATGTTACCCTCCCACACAGCTGCACAGATCCTTGCCTTTCTTTTGAAAGGTGATCCTCATCATGAAGCAGTCTTCTAGATGTCTTGGTTTGGGCAGCTTTCTTTAATATAAACGTCACTTTGAGTGCATCCTTCTACTAAATCTTGCCATCACGGATGTCATTAGAAACTAGGAATCAAATATTTCTGTAACATGGGGGTCATAATCCTGAAAGGATATTTCAGGCAGGTAATTCGTTTTCCCCTTTTTCTCAAGCACTATATTTTCCCCATTATTAACCCCGCAATGCTCAGAGCTCAGCAGCATATTTAAACATTAGTTCCAGGGTTTTTGACTGCTCAGCCCACAGGTTAGTCACAGCCCTAAAGGGAGGGAAGGAGAGGGGCCCCGTGAAGCTCACTTTTACACCACAGATAACTTACACTTTACTCTCATATCTTGGTGTTTCAGGCCAGTTTAGGTCTGGATGCAGCACTTTTTTTCTTCACTAGATTTTATTTTTAAATTAAGATTTCTGAAGTACCTTAAGCGTTTAATGGACGCCTTGACTTCAATGTTCTCCTAATGAGCAGGACAAATGGATTCCTTGAGTCCATTATGGCTCCCTGTTTTGACAAACACTAAACATCAATTTTCTAACACTGCTTAAAATAAAAATTTAAAAATCAGATAGCGTTGGTTGACTGGGCCATTGAAAACGTCATACAAGTTATTGATTACCTTATCATATGAAAAGTGTGCTTCTGCCAAATATGTTAACTTACTTATATTTTTTAAAAAATTATAATTATTTGTTTAGAATTTTAAATTATTTCTGAATCCAGAGTACTCCTCATAAAAGTAGTTTTCTTAGATTTATCAAAGACAAGGACATCACGTAACTACGTTTAAACTTAAAAAAAATTGAATCCTTCAGAATGTCCTTCTTCACACTGGACACAACATCTTCTCTTTCATCACTTCAGACTTTTATTCTCCAATCACTCTTACTGTTCTTTCTTAAAAATGTGTGATCTCTTTTCACCACCCTCAGTGTAAGATTCACCAGGTACCACGGCACGGGGAGCTGTTCACACTGTGAAACCTTCTCAGCCACCAGCCTGCATCCTGCTGTGTCTTCCTAACCACACTCAGAATTCTCCTATCGTCCTTGCATCTGTGTGCACAGGAAATGACAGCATACTACCCCTCCTCCCCTCAACCAGTGAAGCACGCCAGCAGTGCCACCCCACCCATCCGTGTTGGTCTGCTCAGGCCGCCATAACAAACATCACAGACCCGGTGGCTTAAATGACAGGAATTAATTTTCTCACAGTTCTAGAGGCTTAAAGTCCAAGATCCAGGGGTCAGGAGGTGTAGTTTCTCCTGAGGACTCTCCCCCTTTGGCTTGTAGATGGCCACCCTCTCACTCTGTGCCCATGTGAACCGTTTTCTGAAGTCTCCTCTGGGTGTCCAAATTTCCTCTTCTTATAAGGACAGGTCAGATTGGGTTACGGCTCACCCATGTGACCTCATTTACACCTAATCTCCTCCTTAAAGTTCCTACCTCCACATAGGCCACATTAGGAGGTACTAGGGGTTAGGGCTTCAATATTTGAATTTTGAGGGGTCAGGACAAAATTTAACCCATAACACAACCCTTCGACAATTATACATTTTTCTAAATTAGGGAATTCCTTTTTCCATAAAACTACCATGTTTCAAAGAGATTAGTCACAAAACAACAAAACAAAAACATTCTTTCTGGTTTAATGATTGTGGGAGCAGGTACAATATTTGCCTAAATGATATCCATTAAAGTTGGAAGAATCAGAGTAAAACCCATTGGTATATCTTAATAATCTAATGAAAATTGGATCAAATACATCTAAAAAAGTAACTTGGCTTTTTGAATTATTTTGTTAGTGAACTGGCTGAAATAAGCATAACAAATATTGCTACACATAGCATATAAAATGAAGAGATGTGTCATAACCCATCAGAATACCACGTGGGTCATTGTGAGCAGACCAGATAGCTCGCTCCTTGAGAACTTTTGGAATATGACAGCACACTCCTAGAACTCTGAGAAAAAATGTCAAATATGTGGTCTCTGACCATAAACGTTCTGACAATGATCCGAGTGGCTCAAGCTCTTAGCCTGAGTCTTTACTCGTTCTTACTCTTTCCACCACACTGTATTTGCTCTATTAACAATTTGCTATGGCACCATAGTACAGTCTTAACCAAATAGATAAATTCAACATTTCCATCTATATCTTTTTTACTTTTATTGTTATATGCACATTACTATCTTTCCAAGACTGACTGACACTAATATCTAAATACGACTATAATTTTTTACCAGCTCTGTTAGTATGTCTACGATTAGGACACATTGACAAATCTCCTTCACCAATACTCTCCACCTGCATACCCTAGGAGAATATGAGTCAAATCAGTTAAGGGTGTGAGTGACAACCTAAGGAAAACAGAGTGTTGTGTAATGACTAATAAGCTAAAGTTTGTTATTGCTGCAGTCAGAGGTCTCTGTGTTTCTGAGCTCCACACTGAAGAGTCATTGATAACACGGAAAACATGCACAACTCTGCTAATAAGGGCTCCTTCTTCAGTAAAGAATTCACTGAAGCTGTTTTTGAGGGAGAGAAACAAGGAAACTTTACAGAGAATGTGACAGAGAAGTGCTTATTGACTAGGTTCTCTAGTGGCCCCTGATTTCTCACGGGTGTGTATACTGATCCAGAACTCGAGAACCACTGCACACCTCCTCGTAGTCCAATCCCAGGTCCACGACATGGAACGCAGGTGGGTGTCTGTGCTCATTGACCTGAAGTGTCGGGCTGGCTGAGAAGAAGACAAGAAAGGAAATTTCTCCTCCAGAGAACTCTTCCTTAAGCATTGTGTAGTAATAAAAGGTGCAAAACCTCTCAGGTGCCCAGTAAAATTACATAAATATTATAATTAACTTTCCTTTCACTTTTTTAAGTTGTTAAAGACCAGTTAATATGAAAGACAAAAAGAGGAAACTCAGGGGGCTGGCCCCGTGGCCGAGTGGTTAAGTTCGCGCGCTCCGCTGCAGGCGGCCCAGTGTTTCGTTGGTTTGAATCCTGGGCGCAGACATGGCACTGCTCATCAAACCACGCTGACGCGGCGTCCCACATGCCACAACTAGAAGGACCCACAACGAAGAACATACAACTATGTACCGGAGGGGCTTTGGGGAGAAAAAGGAAAAAATAAAATCTTTAAAAAAAAAAAAAAGAGGAAACTCAGCAGTCCCTGGCCCACACGTATGGCAGCATCCTCCACTCACTCTCAATTCTGTTGCACTTTATTCTCTAGTCACCTCTTGCTCAAAAATCATCTTATTTTCCTCAGATCACTTCTTGAGTCTTTTAGAATAATTTGTTTACATCAACCAAGTTCTTCCCCTTATTCTACGTACAAACACTGTTCTTCCTACATATTCATCCCCAAGTGCATTTTCCTGTGCCTCCATGAAGATGCTCCCAGCCGTCATCACACAGAACACGTGCCACTCACCAAACTGAAGTTGCTTAAACCCCAGGTCCTCCACAGAACAATCCTGAAATTATGGTGGTGACCATTTGCCACAGCTGCCCCCACAACCAATTGAAAGTGACCATTCGACCACAGACATGTTCTTTGTTCAGCATTTTCCTATTCATTTCAATATCTATGTGACATGTGAATTGTCTTCTTAAATATCAGTATTTTTACTGAGTGACATGCCATTTTTAATTGACACAAAACTATGTTTTCTAAACCCGCAGATTTTTACACAGCCGTGATTATCAATTTTCTCTTATTCAATATCTTTGAGATATTCATTTTTATTTATCATTTTCAACTTCTCAAGAAATTTCTTCCAGTAAATAATATTCCTTGTGCTCATCATCACCAATAATCAGCTTAGACTAATAATATGTCTTTTTTTATTCCCCACTTTCCTCAGTTTTACTGTGTTTTCAACAAAGGTTTTGGGTGGGATAGGTGCAGTAATGCATGTAAACAGTATGGTAGACAAAAGTTACACTGTTGTCAGCATTTCATTATTAGCCTATCCTCTGCTCTTTCTCTAAAGCAATGGGAATTTTTGTCTTCAATAAATTTTGTCTTCAACAGCAACAAAAATATATTTTTGCAAAGGTATCTGAAAATATTCTTTCCTTAAGAGATCTCCAAGGTGTCTGATGCAGCTCAAAATCAATGAATACTAATATGAAGAAAGGAGAACACAGTTAAAATTAATTAAAATTTCAATTAAAATTAATATCATGTGAATCTGACTTACACATTGGAATTCAATGTAACTTTTATTTTCTTTAATTGAAATTGAGGTAAATAAGCCATTTCAGTTGATAGAAAAATCGTAAAATGCATAGTTGAGATAAGTTAATGAAAATACTGAAATTCTTTAAGAATTGAAAATGCATTTAAACTTTTATAGTGGGGAAACTTCTACTCACAAGAGATGTGAGTGTGACATTTGAAGGAAGGTGTTAAATTTATATATTTAATTCTATGTGCTTTAAAGAGGTTTCTTTAAAAATACATTGCTATTACAGAGGTTTCAGAGATGGTTTTAAACTTTAAAACAATTAAAAATAGTAATTTTTGTTCCTGTGTCTTAGCCAGAAATCCTATAGTTGTGCTTCTTCCTACCTATAACATATCACAGCAAACAAAGACCATGTCAGGTTAGCAACGAATTCTAACAAAACGTCGCTGAATTCCCAACGCTGAGAATGTCAACTGTGCAATGATAAAGTGAACAGCAGAAAAGCTACATTTTTAAAAAAATGAGGTACTTAGAAAACACTTCACATTTCTTGCTTTTTTTTTGTCAGCAATGAATCATACTTGGTAACCATTTTTGGAGTGTTTTATACAAGAAAAAGCTTCAGAAAAAGATGCCTATATTTGAAACATCAGTATTTTTCTTTTTCTAAAAAATAGTCAATATTATTCCAAATGTGCGTTTTCAGATTGAACGTACACTGGAAAACAGGGCTAATTAGTCTCAGTAAACAACTCATTTTGAAAATGTTGTTAAAGATAGACACTCTGATGGAAGTAGTTTCAAAATCCATTGAATAAGAGATTTTGCTTTTGTAAATACTTTCAAATAGATATCCTTGTTTGATCATTATAATAACTGTTAGGAATGAGTGAACAATTAATTGCTCAAAACTGTGTCCAAGCTTAAAATAGAACAGAAACTCAATCTCTGTGTCGAGCTTGTAATCACAGAGCCTTTTTTTCCCGATAATTGAAGCCACGAAACTCTGACTAAATGAAAATTATGGCAGAATTACCAATTTACACCTAAAAACTGAGAAGCTCTGGAGCGAGGACTGATGTAGGTGGCATACCCCAGCCCAGGCCCGCCCTCCTGACTTCTTCAAGGGTTATTTCAAACACATGCATAGACAGAAACAAAAATGCAAGCAAGCAATATGTCAGATACAGCTAACTTAGGTGTGCTTTAGAAGAGGAAAGATTTTGAGTTCAGTTTTTTAAAGGAAAGGAAAAGATTCAGGAAGAAGGACCTAACCATTCAAAGAGAGCCTAGAATGATTTACACCTGAATGGAGCAATGATCTAAAAAAGCACACAGATTGTTTTGTCATTCAAATTTCGTAATTATAAGTGCATTTTGATTGTGAAGAGAGTCAGGTCATCTTCTAGTATTCTTTGATTCTCCTAGATATTCCCTCAGAGACTGGTTATCAGGCTGAGATATATAGAGATATATATATGGATCTCAAAATACTCCACCGACCGTCTGTCCCATGCATCTGACTGGCCCGCGATGCTGGTTTAGCGTGAATTGTCCTTCTTCCTAGAAGGCCGTTGCTTATCTCCATTCTTTGTCCCGCTGCTGCTGAGTTGTTGCCACAACAACCATTTTTACTGTGCCTGAAACAGCTGTCATGATGCCGTTATTTTTTACTCCACCTCCTCTACTTATTTTCTTTATTTTTGTATTAACTTCTCAAAAATTCCACGGGTGGAGAAAACATTTCTCGAAATGAAAGCACCACAATTTTTTTATCTCCCTAAGTCATAATATTGTTATGTTTCCTTCACAGCTCTCTCAGATGTTAGCTGCATTAGTACTCTGAACATTGTAATAAACATACAAGTCTTCTCTGCCTTGGGATTGTTTCTTTGGCCCATCTGCAGGGCACGGAAGAAGCTCCAGGTGCCAACACTCTGTTCGAACATATTCTCAGGTATCTTCTTGCCAACAAAAGGTCCTGCCGTCTTCCTGCTACCTACTGCATTGATCTGTAAGTCTATTTGCATGCATAAAATATGACCCTGGTTAGATTAACATTTGATATTTATTAACTCATATTTCAAATATAAAAACATATTTGACTAACTGATATTTCAAGAAGGATGATAGTATACTGACCAGCCATCCTATTGTAAACAATTGTAATGTTGGAATAATGTATTCTGAAAAGGAAATCTCATAAATGTAAGGATAGGCTGACAAGAAAGTAGAGAAAAGTTAGTTCATAAGGTGGTGAACCTGGGAACCGGGAAAGGCAAGCTGGGCCTGAAGCGGGCTTTCATTTTCCGTATCAGGGAGCCTGAGCTCTGTGGACCACGTCGGGGCACAGAGACAGAGCCTGGCAGAGGGGAAGCATCAGGGATAACGATGATCTATGTTGGACTCTTGGATTAGTTACCCAAGAATGCAGTGTTTTTCTTCTTTATCCCATACCACTAAGTTCTTTAACACATATGATGGTTCACAATTCACAGTCTGAAATACTTGAAACACAACATCAGTAATAAGCAACCTGGGGTAGCCTTTCTGTCAGTTTACTGTACAGCTGCAATAATACCTAAGCCAAAATGCTGTGTATCTTCCATCCATGAAACTTTCATTAGTGTGCCAGAATAATTACATCTATGACTCCGCTGAACGTCCATATTAGTCCCTGCTACTTACGCGTGATTTGGAGAAAATGTGTATAAAATGTAAGTTCTTTAGTTTTCTAACTCCGCCTCTTTTTGCCATTTTATTTCTAAGGTCTTTTTATTAATACTGCCATTAATCTCAGCTCTCCTGCCAGGTAGGAAAACACAGTTCTTTATTTATGCCCTTGCCATCAGCTCAAAATAATAACAATAACAATTAATAATAATAATAGACATTCTATAGGTTAGCTCCTGCAGTTTTCATTTTTAAATATTTTTTGCTGTAACAAAATAATAACAAAAGATTTCTTGGCGTAACTGCCCTTCTAAAGCTGGACTGAAGGTACCACGCGTCGAGGTGTCTACCAGAGCCCCTTCCACTGTGAATGCATGCGACACAGGACTCCCTGTAAGTCTCTGGGAATAGACATCAAGCCTGGGGCCATTGTCTTGAAAAGCATTTCTCTCATGAAAATTGTCAATATTATGGGTACACCACAGCTGACTTTACCCAAACATACCTGCTACTGAAGCTTCGATTTCAGAGTCCCGGAGACCCGGCTGCTCTCCTTGGAAACCCTCACCCTCACAGATCAATGCCTCCACTCGCCGGACGCCAGCACAGCTGTGTTTGTGCTTCTGCGTGAATCTTGTTAAACCTGAGTCTGATTCGTCCTCTCTTTCACCTCGATTCCAAAGTTTTTGTCTGTTTTGTTTTAGCACCAATAAACCTTTTCCTGCTCCCCACTGTACCTAATATAATCTTGTTGATAGTTCTTCATGTTTAATTAGGCTTATGACTCCTTGACAGGCTCAGAATAACTTTAAATATGCTGGTGCAGGTAGCAAATTTACTTTCTCTGCCCGTGACAATTTATTAAATTTTATAATTAGAATACATTTTATTTTGAGTGAGAGCGCTTAGATTTCTTCACTCAATGCCGTACTTGGGGAAAGTAGCTATTGACAGGAGCAATGAAGTAGCACGTGTGAGGGGCTGTTCCGCTGCTTGCCCGGCTGGGTGGGCAGTGTGGGGTATGTGGCAGAGAGACCAAAGAAAAGACCCGGAGACAGCGAACGAGACATACCGGTTTATCGGGAGTTACTTACAGGGAAGGTCCAGCGGCGGCCGGCTGGGCAGCAATGTGCACCCACTACCACCCGCTGAAAGAAGCTCGCTTAGGTAGGCAGAGGAGCAAAGCCTGCGTGCTTGCCAAAGGGGGATTGCATTCCAAGTACCAGAGCCCCCCAGAGGGACTCCGTGTTCCCTCAGACCGTGAGGGTCTCTGTGCTAACTCTCCCATGAGAAAGCAACTGGTTCGGCCAAGCCCAGGACTGTCATCATCTGAGTGCTGGCGTGCAGCCCAGACAAGGGCCTCAAGGACACATGGCTGCTGCCCCTAAAGGGGCAGTTGTGAACAAAGCAGGACCCTCGTTCTGATGACCATCTAAGATAAATATTATTATTCAACCCAACCTTTATTTTAAAAATATAATAAAACTAAAAACTAAAAACATTGGGGGACAGTTGTAGTTTCACCTCTGGGAATTCCTCAATAAATGTCATGGTCAACAGATTGAATATAACACTATGTGTCAAATTCCTCAGGAAAGCCTGCTCCCACGCCCATGGGAAGTCCTGTGCAGCGATCATCTGATTCATTCCGTCCTGATCAGTGGTTTTCTATTCTAAGCGCACATTACAAACAGCTGCAGAGTGGATCTCACAGTAAGGTCCCTAGACCGGCAGTGTTAGCGTCAGCTGAGAATTTGTTAAAATGCAAGTTCTGAGGCCCCACCTCCCACCTACTCAGAAATGCTGGGGCTAGCATCCAACAATCTCTGTTTTAAAAACTCTCCTGATGAGGGGCTGGCCCCGTGGCCGAGTGGTTAAGTTCGCGCGCTCCGCTGCAGGCAGCCCAGTGTTTCGTCAGTTCGAATCCTGGGCACGGACATGGCACTACTCATCAAACCACGCTGAGGCAGCGTCCCACATACCACAACTACAAGGACCCACAATGAAGAATATACAACTATGTACCAGGGGGCTTTGGGGAGAAAAAATAAAATAAAATCTTTAAAAAAAAAAAAAAACTCTCCTGATGATCCAGACACACACTGAAGTGTGAGATTCACTGAGGGGGATGTTCCAGTCGGGGTCTAGCAAGCCCCGCTCCCCGCTGAAAGGTCAGGGACAAGGTCGTCCATGTACAGCTCAGGAAACATCCACAGCCGCACGGTGCCGTGTTAGCAGAATAATCTTCAGACTTGATTGGGCATGTTCTGGAATTCTCCCAACGGTTTAATTTCCCTTACCACGTTTTCTGCATCTGCAGAATGGGGATATTAGTTTCTTTTTTTTTTTTAAAGATTGGCATCTGAGCTAACAACTGTAGCCAATCTTCTTTCTTTTTTTTTTTTCCCTGCTTTTTTCTCCCCAAATCCCCCCAGCACAGCATTGTATATTTTAGTTGTGGGTCCTTCTAGTTGTGGCATATGGGACACCGCCTCAACATGGCCTGAGAGTAGTGCGCTGTCAGCACCCAGGATCTGAAACCTGGGCTGCCAAGCAGAGCACACAGACTTAACCACCCTGCCACAGGGCGGCCCCGGGATATTAGTTTCGATCTCCTATCGTAGCCATAAGCATCGAGGAATGAGGATCAAAGAACTAAGATTTTTAAGCTCTTTGTAGAGTCTCCTACACAAAGGAAATCAATAAAATGATATGGATGATAATATGGATGATATTATTACAGATTTGGGTAAATGTATTTTTTGTTGTTAAGGTAAGTAATTAGTTTCACAATTATTGTTCTTGAATCAATTTTAGCGTTGGCTTTCGGCTGACATCAGCTATCCCTGCCTTCTGAAGTGATTTCCACTATTGACTTTCTCTTTGTGTTGAAGGGAGGGTATTGACATCTAATTTTCCACAGTTTCTCTTCCTATTTTGTCAGTTGTCAGATATGCTAAAACTATGCTCTTTGAAGTTTTAAGTTCTAAAGTTCAACAGTTCTAAAAAGTATAATTCATTTTGTCAACTAGGATGTATGTGTGTAGATAGATATAACTGAAATAAAATATTACAAACAATACTATATATGATTTATTCTGATATTTTTATATCCTATGTATTCATTTCTATTACATTTAAGTAACATATTCTGCTACCGTTCCCCACATAATTAACATAGATAGATGAAGAACCCCGATGAAGCCAAACATAATTTAGTAAACATATTTAACAACTTCCAATTTATACTCCATATTATAAATATGTTGTTCACATATGACATAGAGTTGATCCCTTTGTTTTTCTACAGCTCTTCATAATTTAAATATGTTATCACACTGCATTACAATTTTTCATGTTTCTATCCCTCCCACTAAAAACACTGAGTTATTCTAGAATACAAGCCATTCACCCTGCTCTGCGTAAAATACACATTGAACATAGGCAAAGTCAGACATCAAAACTACTGTTTTCCTGTTTTCTATCACTGCTTAGCTCATGGACATAAACATTGCTTCTGGTTTAAATGGTTTCCAACTAGCACAGTGCATATGTAAGAACGGGTGGTAACTTTTTTTATTGTCTTATATATTAAAAATTGTTTTCTCCTATAACGCATATAATTAAAATTCTGCTAAAAGAGCAAGTTTTCACCATAGTGAGGGAGAGGATTTCAAACTTTCATGTACCATATATTAGCTTTTTTCTTATGATTTATATATTAATATAAATGTTAAAGCATCATTGCCTTGGTTTTGCAAGGTAATATTGGTTTGATCATATTCTTTATTCAGATTCAAGTTATTATAATTAACATGAAAGTAGTGACTACAAGCTTTCTTGTGTACATAGATATACTTGCATTCCCCTTAATGTCTACAAAATGTCCCAGCGTTGACATATTAAATATATGTCAGTTTCCACAAGTCCGTCTGGAACTGTAGCCTATTTTTCTGTGGGAATTATTTGCAAACACAGATTCACCTGTTTGTCAATCCCTAATTGTTACATTTCAGTTCATCGACTAGTCAAATGAACACATTTACTTAATAAGAGTATTCAGAGACTATCTTCTGTAGGGCAACCACATCAACTTTTTGACAAAAATCATGATCCTCATATTTATTTCCTTCATGATCACTGATGAGATGGAAAAGAATGACCTTGGCTGGCTGACTGCCCGGTGAAGCCTGCAGCAGACACTGACGGCAGCTGTGATTGTGTTTTGATGTTTTCACCAACCTATTGCTGTATTGACTTGATGGCAGCCAAAACATACGTTTGTGATCTCATTTTTCTCCAGCAGTTTTTTCCACTCAATCAGACACGTACACAAATATCCACAGGACAGAAAAATGCTTTTAACTGAAGCAAATCTCTTGGGAATAGTGTCATGCAAGGACCTCTTTTTGACAGAATATGGTCTGCTGCTTGTGCCAAGCATTTTTGCCATTAGTGAACAGCATTGAATTTAATGCCAGAAAGAAGAGGTGCATTATGAATAAATGGTTCTACTATGCTGAGTGAACCCACGGTGCCCAAGATTGAGTAGTAAATGTATCTTTTTTAATAAAGACCAAAGATTTTTAACATCTATTTGCCATGACTGAGTATTAATATGCACAGTCTCTCTGAATTAGCATTAAGGAATATTTCTTGCTGGTGTCATGGAAGAGAAAACAGTGTGTCTTCTTCAGAGAGACAGAGCCCGAATCAGCTGTCTTTCCCTGGTTCCCCGTGGGTCCCTGCTGTAATGCTGCTCCACTTCTGATGCTGAAAGAATTAAATTACAGCATAAATCCAGATGTTGTTTGCTAAAAACATTTGAGGAATCCTCTTTTTGATTATGTCCTTTTGGTTTACAGAAAACACACAAGAAAGTTTAAACTCCCACTTCATAATGAGGCCCAGTATTGGACATCAAACAGTATTTTTTAGTGATCATGCACTATACTCACACTTGGCACCAAAAAACTTACACCTATTTCCCAAAATAAATCAAAGGATTAAAATTCTCCACCATGATAGAAATTCAAAAAACATGTTTAATCTCTAAAATAACATTCAAAGTATGAAACATTACATAATGTGACCACTTTATTGGATAAAAACCTAGGCAAAGTTTTTCTTTATACTGATTAGCCAAAGATTCTATATCAGTCTAATGATTTTTCAGCATCAAACAAAGCCTGCAATGACAGAAATAGCTGAATTAAGAAAGAAAAAAACATCCTCTGAAGTTAGCAGAAACAGAACAGTTTCTGATAAGGAATGCCTTAAGGTCTTGTGTAAAGGCTACTATGATTTATCAAATTATTTTGCTATCATTAAATCTCCTTAAAAATCTAGTTAAAATACATTCACCAAAAATCAAAATACTCATTTCTCAAAAATAGTTAATCATTCTGTATTTTCACTCATTTCTAACAGCAATTTCCTAACAACTTTTCCTAAAGTAAATCAACCTAAGTAAACATTTCACAGGCAAGTCAGGTGTCAGGCGAATGACCAGAAATCCTTCCTAGGAATTCAAACTGAGTGTTTATGTTGTCCAAGTTGACTTCAACCAAAGTTACTTATAATTCAAAAGGAAATGTGGTAAGCTAATGGTAAAACAAAATACTTTACTACTAATAGAAAAGTGACAAAATGAACACATCTATAAATGTTTACTTATTTACTTGGTATTTATACATAATGAAAAAGCTCATTTTCACACACATATTTTGGAGGAAAAAAACATACTAAATAATATATAATACACACAATCTCACCACCCCACATGGTCATGCTATGGAAAAAATACACATTAATGTTACTTTATTTTTATTACTGATTTCGTGAAAATTCAAAGTATTAAAATCTGATATATATTTAACAAAGGCTCTGCTTCATTATTGCAAAAGAAGATTTCACCTTTAATTTGTACAGTTGTTTGAACTATATTTTTCTGAAAGTGTTTCCTTTATTTCTAAATACATTTTACCAATGCTAATTTTAATTTCCTCTTCTTATGTGTTCATGGTTAGGAATCTATTTTTTTTAAATAATCATCATTAAGTTATTTAAGCATGTTCAATTTAATCACTTCAGTACTTTTTTCTGTCAATACAAGTACGCATGCCCTCTCCCCATTTACTGGGTCTATTCCACTCTGTAAAGAAATATGAATGACCTTGTTTTCAATTAAACATTAATGGATATTTACTTAACAGAATGTTTCTGTTAGGTATTTGTTAAGACGGTGCCAAAAAGTGGGAATTATAATGTTGAAAAAAACACACTCTCATCCTTTCTGCATGGATGGAATAAACTTCCAGGGCGTTACCATTCACAGGAGAGCGTGATCCCATGTTGGGGTTCTACCGGAAACTAGAAGACACTCCCGCAAAGAGGAATGTCGATGAGCTGGTTTAGAGGCTGAATTCAGAGCATCACTGGAATTTTCATCAATCACTGGAGGAAAAAACGAAGAAAGATATGGCATTGTAGTTTGAGGGGCGGATGTAAAACTATGGAGGCAGATCATTCTAGAATATTTGCAACATCGGTCCAGAAGTCCATGTGGTTAGAACACAGGATAGGAGTTTAGACTTTCTTCTACACACTTCGTCTTTCCATATTAAAGTGCTGTTCCCTAATATTCAACTACCACGTGCTGCTTTTCCCACTCCTCACTCCTTTGCTTGTCTTCCACACACATTCTGACCTACCCAGCTGCCCTTACAGAAGGGTCTTGAAAACCAGACTCAGGGGGTCACACCTGCTTAGATCAGCCTGAGTGCGGTCAGGCTGCTCCCTCCCCTGATCGGATGCCATAACTGATCAGTACTAACATGGATTTTGACCATTTCATTAGCTGTATTACCTGAGTTTATCCTCAACAAAAATTCCAAGATAATTTTTTTCTTCCCTCCCCTTCCCACCTGCTGTTAAACCAGGTCTCACCACTTGAAGATTATTTTTATAGTTAATTTGAATTTCTTGTTGCTCAGTTTGATTTTGTATAAATTGGTGCCCCATAACAGCATACTTGTCAAGTTTTCTGATTTTTCAGATATTCTTGTGCACATCATTAAGAAGAGTATTGGGCTGAGCAATTAAATGTGAAATACAATAATCAAAGACCTCAATAGAGAACACCCACAGAGCTCACTCAGTCCTTCAATCAACGTAAGTCGTCTAATTTTTCAATAATGACAAATTCACTGAGTCGTAGGTGCTCTCTCAAACTTTAACTTGATTTGTTTATCAAAATACACTTTCTTGTGAGGAATTATCCTGAGGTACTAATTTTTTAATTTTGTGTTTAATGTCATCTCTACAAATCGTGGATAATAAATCACTGTTCTATTTGTTCCACGATAGTTTAAATTATTTAAATGTTTAGCAAAACTGAATATTAAAGTAAACATAAAATTTGTACATTATCTTCTATAGAGATATGCTGCTTCCACATGGAAATTGAATTTCCAAGAGACGGTTTTCACATGTTTTTGTTCTTTGAAATGATTTTATTCCATTCCTTTTTTCCCATTTGCTGTAGAAGAAAGAATAGAATTAGGACTGAATATTACTCTCTTTCTTGTATGTCTGATCACACTGCAAAGATGAGGACTTCCCCTTCCAGGAGATTCTTATTATAACGATAACGCAAAAGTATTCACTCCGTAAACCATTTCTTTGTCAAAATATAGTTCCTAGTAGTAAACTGTTATTTTTAACACGGACTTTTTCTGTACTCAGACAGCATATCTAACTTCCCATTAGAAAACTCCTTTTAATACCTTTGAGGAGCACACTCAAACTTCGGCTGGTGATTGTTTTCCCAAGTCTCTTCCACAGATATAACAAGAATGTTTTCAGCTCCTATTGCAGATTCTTTAGTAACGACCTTGGAGCTGACAGTGGGAAAACGTCACTCGCTGCTTCCCAGGAGTGGAAAAACAGAGACATCCTCTCAATAAGTAACCTTGGAGGGCATTCGAAAAATATTAACAGAAATCTCATTTCCAATTAGTGGGCTTGAGAAAAGTGAAAAGAAATACATTGAGCTATTCCCCATTTAATAAAAAATAGGAACTTAATATGTGTAAATTATTAGAATCTAATCTAATCTACTTGTATTATTTGTGCTTATTTTTAAGAGTTGATCAATCTTTGCTCCAAGAACCTGGTGCTGTAGAGTTTACAACACCAGACTTTCCTTGTTTTGTCAGAGAAGAAACGAGCGCCTGGCTTCTTTGAAAATTCTCACTTTCCAATCTTCTCTCAAACGTTTACTCATATGGTCATCTGTTCTCTTCTTTCACAAAATGGCTTAGAGCACCTAGGTGTGCTAGTGTTTTGTTCACAAAGCAGTTAAAACAAAGCCCACGCACGGAAGGACAAGCAAACTCTCTCATGTCATTACCGCCAGCACAAAAAGTCTGGAAGAAGCGAGGAAAAACCTGGGGTCAAATCTTGGTAGTATTAAGCTCCTTAACTCTAATTCTCTCTACCTTCCTTTTAGCATAAAAAGGGGCTGCAAATCCCTCTCTCTATAGGAAATCACAGCATCATTCTTAAGGGAAAACATAAAACAGTCATTCATTGGTTTAATAGCATATAATAAACAACCACAAACAGAACTGAATTAACTGAATTTTCAGGTGACATTTGGCAAGCTCCTTCAGATATTTCTTGTCCAAAATATTTAATTCACACTTCTATTTAATTAAATAATGCTGTTAAGTATTTTAAAATGTTTAATGGGCCCTAGTTAGCTAAAATCAATATATAATCCCACAGGTAAATTCCGCTCCTCCCACCACCACAGAGAACCGTGCAGAATGCTCATTCTGCCATCAGGTGGCTGTAGCATGTGACGTCCTAGGAGTGACAATTCCAGCAACACCGTATGTTTTAACCATCTGGATGATGGCGCACGGCCCACATAGTGATACACACGTCTCCTAAACAGTTTCCACAGACTTTGTGGGGTAATTACCATTAATTCAAATCAAAATTATTGACAAGTCTGTGGGAAGAATCATGTGATGCTTCTTGGTGCTTGCCTTCATATAGCAACAAAAAATAAATTCACAAAGCACAGTTTCATGTCCTACATTTAATAAATGAAATGTTAGAATTTGAGATTCACAAACTCCAGTTATGTGTAATTGATTTTGGTAATTTAAAATTCCTTAAATATTATCTGAGGACTTGCTAAGTTTTGATGAAGCCATTAAACAACTTAAATCTATTAAATCTTTCAACATATTTAAGCACAAAATTTCATAATTGAATTAATATTTTTTTCAACTATTTATCATGACAGTCTGATTTTTACTCACACATTCTTACAGTTCATTCTTTGAAATGACAGGTTGTTTAAAAATTGTGTTAAGAATAATTATACAAATGCACAACATATTGACATAAGGAGGGAAAGCATTTTTTATGGAACAGGTTACATGTGTATATGTATCAGTGCCATAACATCAAAATTGGATTTTCCATGAAATGTTTAAAATGAATGTTTTATTTAAAACCATGGATCTTGTCACATAATAGAAACATTTCCAGTCAAATCAGTAAATTAGTGTATCCTGAAGTCAGTTAAAGTGCTGTCATCCTTAGTCCCTGTATGCCTCCTGCTACATATCTCATGTGAATTTGATTGACTGGAAGACACTACCTGTCAAACAAATCTGTCAAACAGAGTTGAGGAAAAGGAAAAAAATGTCCTACTTCTGCAAAGTGGCTCAGATCTTGACCAGGTCAAAGGGGCAAATATCCATTGAAAACAAGTAATCTGAATTTCAACTCACAGTGGAGAATCGTATTATAAGCCATAAAAGGCTAAAATGAGGGGCCACCCTGTAGCCAAATGGTTAAGTTCCCGCTCCACTTCGGTGGCCCAGGGTTTCCCCAGTTCGAATTCTGGGTGTGGATATGGCACCGCTCAGCAGGACATGTTGAGGTGGCGTCCCAGATGTCACAACCAGAAGGACCCACAACTAAAAAAAAATATACAACTATATATTGGGGGAATTTGGGGAGAAAAAGCAGGCAAAGAAACAAAAGATTAGAAACAGTTGTTAGCTCAGGTGCCAATCTTTAAAAAAAAAAAAGAAGGCTAAAACGAAAATGGCCAAAGACATAAAATAATGGATGGAAACAGAAAAAGAAAGAACTGGGAGACTTACATACGGTATGTGGTGTAGGAATTTGTGGTAACATCACTGGTCTGTGACCGCCCTGATGTACATTAAACTATGTGGCGTGAAGCAAGGGGACAAACCCACTAGAAGAGGAGAGAACCAGCACACAGCAGGACAACGTCTGGAAGGGCGAAGCCATCTTCATAGTGGCATGGGACACCGGAAGGACACTCTGTGAAGCTGACCCCGTGTCTGGTCGTTGAGGTCGTGTTAACTTTACATCTCCTCTCTGCGGACCTTGCTGATTTGAACACAGGTCTGCGCCGCTGCAAGCCTCGTCAAGTAGATCGTTCCTGCTGCAGTGCTAACGGCGACAAGACAGCCTGCCAGCGTCGACGTGCAGCCTACATTAAACTCCGTGACGCTGTCTCCAGGGCGGCAAAGTGTGTCATATATACGTCAAAACGTATTGCAGTATTGTAACGTGCCACATATCTATCATTTTTCACATGTCTGTGCAGGGCAAAATAATTATGAATAACCTCATAAGAGTGAATGTTTTGGACCAGCTCCAGCACATCCAGCCTTCGCCTAATTTTCAGCTCAAGCTCTGCCTGCCCTTCAATCTTCATAACCAGGAAACTGTCTGGCTGCTGCTTTAACAGCCGCACTATAGCGACACCCAGCTTCCAATGGTTGCTGACATGCAAGGCCAGCTCCCTAAGCTACAGCCAAGTCCAAACTACAGACAGAGGCTGCTCGTTAGCGGGGAGGTCCCTTGAAGGTCGGAAACAGAAAGCTGTCTCCATCTCCAGTGAGTCCTCTCTCAGATTGTCATCGTGATCCTTATTTGCTATCTAATGTCATTTTAGGTAAAGAAAAAAAGATTTTAAATCATTAGCATGAGTTTACCGTCATCTTTGTCTTGTGTAGTGGTAGGTTTAAAATCCCTGAAATTACGCAATTTGTGTTCATAGCTTACACGCGCGTGTGCATGTTTTCAAACAGGGTAAATGCCACAGGGGCCCAGCTCAGCTGTCTCACTCCCCTTCTTGGCGCTTGCACATTCCACCCACACCGTCTGCCTCTGGCTCGCTGCCACGGGAGGAAGGACTGAAAGAAACAGGAGCCGTGGGCTGCTCTGTCTTTCTCTTTCTCTGGGTTCATCAATTTCAGCACAAATGGTGGCTAATCCACAGGGGGGACAAGTGGGCAGGAAATGATGGACCAGGGCCCTTGGATTGTCTGTGTTTTGTGGAACAGTGCGGCCTCCTTGAGTTCTTCATAGCAAGCTCTGGTCCAAAGGTGCATGTGGCTCTCAGGGCCACCGGCCCTCATCTGCGTGGTCATGCATGAGACACGATGGCCTTGACTTGTCTTGCATCGCCCAGAGATCCTACGCCTTGTGAGTCTCTGGAACTCTGTGCTCATGGGACCTTATGGACTCTACATGTGACTGGATTGAGAAGGAAGGGTGGATATGCAATGGCATGCCTCTCTTCTGCCCACGTGCATGATTCATTGTCCCGTCGGTCTTCACTTACAGAACACAGTCCGAAGATAAAATCTTTCAGAATTTCAATATAGTGACTGCAGAGTATTTAGGCAAGCATGGGGCCCTTCTGATCGAAAGGCTCTGAGGGACAAGAAAGGTCACAAACCCGTGACGCCCACCCAGGTCAAACGCCGAAACCTTCCTGAAGTCACAATAGGCATATCTTTTCCAAGATTGTGGTGTGTTTACCATAATATATTCTTGCTTATCAATTAACGTCAGAATAATTCAGTGCAGCCAGACCCTTTAAAAATTGTTCCTGGAAACGTTTGTCACTGATCACCCTAATTCTTTCTGTGAACTTTATAGCTACTCTTTTAAAAACATCTACATGATACATGTCATTTTTTTTGTAGAATTAAAATATTCTGTTTCATCATACATACATGCACATACATAGATTCTCTCCGGACAAGAAGCAAAATTATTTAAAGTGAATATTACCACTGGAAAATGTTTAAATTGCCTAACACTTGGAAAGTTAAGATCGACAGGATTTAACTGAAAGTAGTCTTTGACAAGTAAAGAAAGGAGAGAAAGTAACTTCATTTGAATAGAATAAGCATGACAAACAGTGCCAAGAGCCCAGCTCATCAGCTATTCTGTCAAACAGGGGATGTGAGGAGCTTTGAATCTTTAAAGTTAGCTGAGAAGAATGCTGAGGGCTAAAGATGAATTTCCATTTGCAGCCGCATCCCAAATGCTGATGTGTGTCAACAAACAAGTAAAACATGTCACCCAAGTCACCGTGGAGCAAGAGCAGACGGGCTGCAGGTGTGGTGTGAGCAAAGCCCCACCTGGGCGGTGACCTCGCAGAGCGGATTCCCATTGACCAAACCGATTTGATAGCAGGGCAAAGTTGTTTTAAAAAGAAGAAGAAAGTTTGGAGCTGACAAAGCTGGTTAGCTGTGTTCAGAAAGGAGGAACTGATGTACTGTGCCAAATCCACAGTGATGGAGGGGTGAAAACAGGCGCAAGGGACCCTGTATGAAACCAATATTAAGTATTTGTAAAATGTTGAATACGTGACAATCTATTGCTCATTATAAAACATATTTTGCTAATAAACATCCTAGTATAAAAAAGAAAGTAATTGTAATTACCAAAACTCCTGTCTATTTTATATCTGTCACAACCTATGCAATGCCTCCAAAGCTGATTTACGCTTTAAAAAATAACTTGAGGGGCCGGCCTGGTGGCACAGAGGTTAAGTTCACACGTTCCGCTCCCCCGCCACCTGAGGTTCACCCGTTTGGATCTCCGGTGCGGACATGGCACCGCTTGGCATGCCATGCTGTGGCAGCCGTACCACATATAAAGCAGAGGAAGATGGGCACGGATGTTAGCTCAGGGCCAGTCTTCCTCAGCAAAAAATAGGAGGACTGGCAGTAGTTAGCTCAGGGCTAATCTTCCTCAAAATAAATAAATAACAACATATCATACTTTCTCAGAAAATTGAAAAAATGTGAAAATTATGCATACTCACAAATATACAACTATTTCTTTCTCAGAAATAAACTAGCAGAATAAAATTAAAAGACATAGTCTTGCCCATTTTCAGCATTTTCATACATTAAAAATACAAGTAAATCAGGAATCAAAGGAAGAACCCAGTGTTCTTGCATCTGGAATGTTTACCTGTGACAACAGTTGCCTTTGATCAGAGGTTTCCATGCCTCCTCCAGGTCCACGTCTCCACAGTTCCTTGGTCTGTGGATTCTCTTAGCTCTCTCGGGCTCCCTCGCAGGTGGCACAGGTCTCTATGAGTCCAGGAGGCCTTGTCTGGCTATCTCCTGGTATTGGGGCTTCCTCTTTATCTGGAACGATAGGATTAAACAGTTGCCCTCCAGCTAAATAACCTGGGTAACACCCGTCTTAATTCTGCAAAACGCCTACAAGGAATAATTCCATCATTTTTCACAGCCTCCCCCAAAGGGATCAAGCCTCCCAGGTCATCATCAGCCACACTTTTTCTGTGGTGCTCTAAAAATGCAGGGAGGAATCTCAGAGGGAGAATCTCGAGGCTCCCAGACTCTATGTGTGAACTCTGCCCAGATCTCAGGCTGACCCTGGAACCATGCACTCGAAGGGCAGAATGAGGTTTGATGAACTGAACCGAGGAAACGGCAAGTAACAAGGGGACGGGTTATCCAGCTACAGACCACGGCTGAGGTGGAGAAGTGTACGTCTAAGCGACGGAGAACCCCCTTTCCTCAACCATTTTGTCGGTGTGCAGGCAACTGAGAACGAGCACATACTTATTTCCTTTCTTCATATGTGCATATAATACTTCCCATTAATAGGCTTTGACTTATTTTTCTATGGTTGATAAGTTTAGACAGTATATTGGCAAGTGACTTTTCTAATTTAATCCATAAATCATAAACCTACTATGTGCAAAATATAGTCCTATACATTTTCAAATAACAAAAAAGTACGAAATTTCCACAAGATGCATACCTCTTTTGGGGCAATTAAGGCATACTTCTATGGAAAGATATTATGATTAACAGCTAAATAAACAGCCAAAAAGGAAAAAGAGAAAGAGAGGTTTGAAATGCCATTATATGCAATTGTAAAAACAGAATTGAAAACTTCCCAAATTTGGGGGTATGAGAGAAACACATAAATGTATAACTGATATTCGCAGTTCACTTTATAATAATGACCTGTAATGTCCTCTCAAACTATCTTAAAACAATGTATTAGGCAAGCTAAGACAAAGTTGTTCAATATTTCTATAGACGAATCTGGAATTATAAGACAAGAAAGATCTAGGACACATACACTGCACACTTCACAAATTCCGCACATATGCACCAGCATACCTGCGCACTTCA